>NW_015642206.1:614397-624365 GCF_001515625.1 Sinocyclocheilus rhinocerous | reverse complement strand
CTGCAGCAGTCACTTGGAAAAGTCGTTGTTGCTTGTTGAACTAGTTGACTTTTGATGAGTTTGAGCGCGTGTTGCGCGCTGTGAAAAAGTGTGTTGGAAACACAAATTGAGGACCAATCTGCACCTTATTGATGACCCGTGGCGTTAATATACTGCATCTGTGCCAGCGCGAGATGTAATAAAACTGCAGCTCGTTAATAAACAGTTTTTTTTATTATAATTTTTTTATCCATTTTATACAATCCGCCTTCATTTAGCAAGCGCACTCGCGCATAAACAATTTTCAAGTTCAACACTTTTTGTTCCATTCAGTTGTGGATGCTGCTGATTCACCGAGACCGCCGTGACTTAGCAAAGAGACGTGTGTTATAAATTGCGGTGTACAGCGTTTATTATGAGGGGGTAGAATCCACAGCTCAGTACTCACTACTCAGTACTCATGAGTACTTTTAAATAGGCTACTCTTTTACTCTTACTCAAGTAGTTTTTTGGACAAGTACATTTACTCTACTCACACTACAGTTTTTGGAAGGTAATGGTACTTTTACTTGAGTGTATTTTTTCAGTACTCTTTCCACCACTGACTAGTAGACAACTTTAGCCGGAGCGGTCAAGTGGTGGCACTTAATTCATGCTGCCAATTATGGATGTTTACCTAAAAATGCAACATTAGAGGGTTATTATTGTTAACTAAACCTAAGGGGGGAAAAAGAAAAAGTATATTTCAGCTAGTTGTCAAAGCATTATTTCTCATTTCAATTTAGTTTAACTTGATGTACTAACATAACTAAAACTGAAATAAAAAATGAAAACAAATACAAAAAAAATGTGTGTGTGTGTATATATATATATATATATATATGTATATATATATAAATTTTTTGTATTTCGGTTTTCATTTTCTATAATTATATATATATATACACATACATACATACATGTGTGGCGGGACGACCAAACGGCAGACACAGTGGGTGTGGCGTCAGGCCTCGGAGAGGCTTTTATTAACAGAAAATAAACAAAGTGTCCAGAAAAAAGGGAATAAAGTGTCCAAAATAAACAGGGAATCTGGTGTCCTCGTCGTGCTGCGGGGTTCGTGAAGGGAAGCAGGGTGCGAACTACGGGGGGGCTAGGGGGAGCTCGGCTCCCCTTAATAAGACATGGGCTCCCCTGAAAACGGGATTTGTGAAATTTTGGGGGGTCTCAAAAAATATTGACAATGTGTTATTTTGACATGCAATTTCAGTTTTGTGTAATGTGATCATCGTGGATTATTATGTGTAAAATTGCAAAAATATCATTCATTCATGCATGACGGCAATTTAAACCTAATTCACTTCAATAAAGATAACATGCTATTCTTGTCATGAGCATCAAGGTGTGGGGGCGCTGCGGTGCAAATTACACTCATGTTTAGTACATGTTAACTCAAAGATCCGTAGAAAAAATATAAACGCTGGACTCGGTGATATATATATATATATATATATATATATATCTATCAGTGGCGAGCGGTGACTTTTTTAACCGGGTATGCTGAGTTGTAAGAGGAAAACACCGTGGCAGGTGTCGATTTAAAAGTGTGCACATTCCTACCTTATTTGTTAATGAAATTCATCTCCAATCCTTCTTATAGTTTCAGGTTTATCCATAGTTATTCGAATGCTAGAAATCTTGGAATGCTTTTCCAAGTAAAACCCGCCAAATAACGTAGTTACGTTATGATACGTAATATTCAGAGGGTGGGGAGATGGTTGATTCCCCCGCTCTATATGTCTCTGCATCTACTGAATGATTTTTTTTTAATTCATTTATTTTTATTCCCAGTGAATAGGAGTTCAAACTCCCACCCGGGTGACACTACTCCAATAATAGACCATGCAAAATACGAAAATAATAATAATAATATCTTTAAGATATTGCCAAGTAACGTTGCAAACAACAATAAAATCAGAAAAGGACTTTAATTGCAAGCGACACAAGTATACGAAAATGTTTGTTATTATTTAAAATTTTAAATACATTTTTATAAACCTTTTTTATTATTATTTATTTACCACTTAGGCATGTTGACAATAACATCTTCAACATTGTCTATGACCAGATTAAGTTTTTAGTGGACTTTCAAAATTTCCTTTGCTTGAAAAAGCATGAAAATATACAGTTGTGATGTTTTTTTCATATGATTTAGTCGAGTTAGTTTTGCATCAAACACAATGTGATTTTCGGCTATCGAGATCTGGCAGCAACAGCGCATTTTTCCGCTTGGGCGAGCGCTTAGCTGACAGCTTACCTCCCGCATGAAATCAGCCGCAGACCAGCAAATCAGAACGCGCTATAAAATTTTAAATACATTTTTATAAACCTTTTTTATTATTATTTATTTACCACTTAGGCATGTTGACAATAACATCTTCAACATTGTCTATGACCAGATTAAGTTTTTAGTGGACTTTCAAAATTTCCTTTGCTTGAAAAAGCATGAAAATATACAGTTGTGATGTTTTTTTCATATGATTTAGTCGAGTTAGTTTTGCATCAAACACAATGTGATTTTCGGCTATCGAGATCTGGCAGCAACAGCGCATTTTTCCGCTTGGGCGAGCGCTTAGCTGACAGCTTACCTCCCGCATGAAATCAGCCGCAGACCAGCAAATCACTGAGAACGCGCTATAATCCTGACGAGTCATAGCAATAGAGCAGAGGCGAGAAAGCTGAGGAGAATCCGCTCGCCCAGAAGCTTCTGTAACTGACGTGGATTTACAGAAAATTACCGTTGTTTTCAAATAAATAATTTTACTTACTCATTCCCAACACTTTATTAATCTTTGAGTCACATCTCAAATGACAAGGGATCAACTTATAATCATGTTTTTATTAATTAGCCCGCAAACTCATTCTCTCAAATAACCAAATTTCCCCACAAGGATAGTCAAACCTGAATTTTTGATATTGTGGGGACCGGACTGCGGTCACCACGAGGGGGAAAAAATTGTTAAAAATTGTAAATGTGAAAATCATCTGAAAGTGTAACAATGCAAACAGGTTTTCTGTAAGGGGTAGGTTTAGGGTTAGGGTTGGGTTAGGGGATAAAAAAATATTGTTTGGTCAGTATAAAAGTAATAGAAGTCTATAGAAATAATTCACAGAAACAAGTAAGTGTGTGTGTGTGTGTGTGTGTGTGTGTGTGTAACATTTAATTTTAAGGATCTATTCTCACTATTAATTAGCACTGATATTAATGCCTTATTCTGTATGACCATATTTTAGATTGGTTACAATTGGTTATTACCTCAATTTATTCATATAGTTTTTCTATATGAGATTCTATAAACAGATATGTAAGTACAATTGTCTTATTTAAATGACCCTGAAAAATACCCTGTAAAAATTGCACAGTATGTTCATATGCAAGAGTATAAAATGTTAAGGCATCTGGCCATTAATGACCGTTAATAAAGGGTCAAAGAGAGGGTGGCAAAGGTCATAAAAAAATAACAATGACATAAAACATCTTACATAAAGTTACTGAAAAAATATATGATATGACCTATTATGGTTTATAACTGACTTTTGTTTTGATGTTTTGAGATATTTAGTAGTAATTTACCTTAGCATATCCAAGCATGATCATTCTCACAAGCACAACATTAATGTGCACTCCCAATGATTCATCATGGTAGATCTCATTCACCTGTTAACACAATGATGAAAAAATGCATTATTATCTCCTAAACTCAACATACATCTAATAAAACAACAAAACACTGATCCTGGCACAAAGTGGGGAAAAGGATATCAGGCAAGGGATACAAGTTGCATCATTCTCCACCTAGTCATCTATGACAGCTATTGATTTTATCAACTCCAGGGACTGCAAAAAACAAACAATGCTGCTTCATCCCATTTCCAAACCCTCTCACCATGACTGACAATGAGCAAGAGAGACCAAAGATTTTTCTACAACAGCATCAAGATAAAGAGAGCAGAAGGAAATGGGATCTCAGACCCATAAGAGTGACTTTCTAAGGCACAGAAGGCGTTTTTAGACAGGCTTTGGGGCTACGGTTGGCATGGAAAAGCCTATGAAAGGTTGGTAAATGAAAAGAACCCAGTGTTGAGCTGGTCATACAGAGGCCTTTTAAAGGTTCAGATGTTTTTCCTTCCCCACCTAGCTAAGAGGCTGCTGTGTGGGGTGCTGTGTTTTGGAGGCACAGTTTTTCTGGTTGAATGCAGGGTGTAGTGCTGTATCGAATGACTATATCCTAAATGGTACAAATGTTTCATCAAAACTTTCTAGAGCTATTTCCAAAAACTGGACACATGTAACCGCAGGATTTCTTGCTGTGGTGCCGATATAATATATTAAAATTATATAACAAATAACTGATATAATAATGAAACATATTGAAGTTCTGGTGCAAATAACTAAAAATTTTACTGTGGTTCTCTTGACATTGACACCAACTGACCAAGTTAAGCAGTTTCTAGCATATGATTCTGTAAACAAAAAGTTCAGGTTGTCCTGATCTTCTGTACGGCAGAGGGGAGACAATTGTGGTGGATCTAAATGCACATCTGTGTTCAATTTGTGCCGAAATCTCTTCTCTTGTAAAGAGTGTGAACAATCAGAGGGAGCATTATGTCCAGGCATGCTGGAGATCTGCCATATGATCACTTTGTTCTGCCATACTGCACTGGAAACATAATCACACCATTTTAAATAATAATAATAATAAAATTTTATATTTGATATATGTACTGTATGTACTTTTTGTACACTGTTGCTTAAAGTCCCTAAAACACAATCAGCCAACTAAAGCCCGTGATAAAAAGAGAAGTATAATAAAAATAAAAATTTGTTCTGACAGTGTCCCCCTAAAAATGCACTGCAAACATTTTTTTTCACCTTAAACCTTGCAGAGGCTGTCAGATCTGCTACAAACTCTGCACTCAGGAGGGAAAGGTGAGAAAAACCAATTATGTCGCAGAAAAAACTGTACTTTTATATGCATGTTTGGACAGCTTTTAAAAGAAGGGGAGGGGCACAGAAAGAAAAACTATGCCTCAGCAGATCTGTGTTGCTGTAGTGATTTGTTGTAGGGAGCAACAAAAAAAATGTACCCGTGCGAATGATTAAATTGTTCACTGGCATATGGACACAGATTACCTCGACGCTCTAAATCAGCAGAGAGCGGTAAGTCTCTTACCAACTGCCCCCTCTCTTCTTCCCAGCCATCTCATGCAATTAAACAGAAGTTCTGTTTGATGCAGAAAATTGTCCTCTTCAGGCAACAGGGCTTTAAATAAGCATGCAAGGGGCCTAATCAAAGACGTCTGCATGTGTGAATGTGTGAAAGTTGTAGCAATGTTGCATTTTTATACCAAACTCATATCTTAAAGCTCAAACCCACTCCAGTTTAGGGTGGAAAAATAGCAAATAGGTGAATGAATGAATGAATGAATGCAAAAAACTGAATCTCAGACCCACGAGTGGCTTTCTGAGGCATAGAAGGCATATTTGGACAGGTCTTAGAGCTATGGTTGGCATCAAAAATTAAAAGTTAATAAATAAATAAATAAATGTAAACAAACAAATAAATAAACAACACTGATTTTATTTATTTATATAATATGTGTCCTGGGCAAACCATCACGGTATTATCTGTATGTGCAGGTATAAAACATTACGTTACTGACATCAGGGCAGAGATTTCTGTGCAGTGGTGTACTTATGAGTGAAAGGAGAAGGGAATTGTGGGTACTATTGATGGGCCAATCATTAGTCAGGGTTTATCATTATCATTTGATAGTCTTAATTTTATAATAGGTGCAAGTTGATGAGGCTACCATAAACATAAATCTGCATATAAAAGGTCAAATGAGGACTTCCTCCTCTTCTTGTCTAGTTGGTTAGTCATGTCTCTCTTTTGTGATGCCTGTAGCTCAATCAGATTAAGCTAGGAGTCATATCTTCATTGTAATTGGTTGATCAGGGACCAATCAGTGACCAGACATTGCTCATATTATGAAAACATAAAATTGTATTGGTTTAAACAAAAAATCATGTGATGTCCATTTCAATGGATGCAGGGTCCGAAGGGGTTAAACATTATAGTGTACATTTCATCAAAGCACTGGTGAACAGGGCAGCAGGGACACCTACTGGAGAAAAGACTTCTGAAATAAGTAAACGTATTTGTAAACTTAACAAGTGCATATTCATATTTCAATATTCATCTATATTCATGCTCAAATACCCCACATTTTGTCTGTGCCTTGTTGTGTGCCACAAGCAAAACAACACCTCCACAAAAGAAAGTAGAGCATTTCTGTATGTATAGTTGACATTAATTCTTGCAAATTGTTCAAGCGAAACTAAGGGTTGGTTGCACTTGATCCTGTTACATTTTGCAATCAATAGAAGGGCAACATGAATACTTTAGGCATAAAGAGCTTACAGGCATTGTGTGTGTCTACAGTTGAAGCCCATAGTATATATGCTAAATCTCTAAAGCCTGATGAGTGATGCTATTATCTACACAGATTACCCAGAGCATATGTGGTATGTTTCATAGCTCTCCTCAGAATAGCAGCATTTACTAAATGAGGAATACGTCAATCTTGTAGACATAATGGGGTCCTCTGTTTTAACAAAGGAGATTCAATTTGTGTCTTGTGAAAGCCTAAGAATGTGCTTTTCCTCCCAAAACAGAAAATGTCAGAGACATGACCACATCTGGACAATTTCACGCCTCATACAAGGTCACTCTCTTTACAGATGCAGCTTAATGGCATATTTGCATATAAGCAAACATTGACTGCTGCCATCCACTTTCTGTAGTCTGGCAGAGAGGTGTTTTGTCATCAGTAAATTGTCTTGAAATGAATTCCTAAAATAAGGACACTTAGGCACATGTGCCTTCAATTTACCTGCAAGTCAGAGGACTGAGTCAGGAGGAGAGTTAATATGTTTTATGAGGAGGAAAAGAACTGATTGCTCAACAATAAAGATGGCATTACGGTCAGAGAGTTTTGGGACAGTTGAGGGGATTTGGGGGATATAAATCTAGCAGTCCAAATGTGCTCATAATTTGGGAATGTGTTTTCTTGGAGTTTTATAAAATATTTTTGAACAAAAATGTAAATAATTTTAATAATAAAAATGTATAATATTAATAATATTATCAATATTAATAATATTAAAATTAATATGATGGTAACACTTTAGCATAGGGACCAATTCTCACTATTAACTAGTTGCTTATTAGCATGCCTATTATTAACATATTGGCTGTCTATTAGTAATTATAAAGCACATATTCTGCATGACCATATTCTACATCCCTAATCCTACCCAACACCTAAACTTAATGACTATCTTACTAACTAAAAATAAGCAGCAAATTAGGAGTATTATGAGGCAAAAAGGAGGCAAAAGTCGAATTGGAGAATTGGACCTTAAAATAAAGTGTGACCAATATTATTAATAACCCTGTATTATGCTTGCAATGGCCCCGTCACAGGAAAAAAAAGTAAAATGTATATAGATTACTTAATTTACTTTATTTTATACATAATACTGTAAATATATAATATAAATATAATATTGCAAATAATATTGTAAAACTAGCACCCAGCAAATACATCCAATAAATCTTCCTGTTGAGCCCTGCTAAGGACGATGGGATACTCACAATGTTCATTAGGGTGAGGAGATAGTTCTGCACATGCTCTTTCCCATGGAAACGGACAACAGTATCATCTACTCCAAGCAGCACCTCAATGTTGTAGTCATCGTCACCAGTGTGTCTCCGTCTCCTGACTGTCCGGTTGACTTGTTTAGAAATACTATCCAGCACCCTTGGCGCATCCAATTCAGGCTCTGCAAGACAAATGATTAGGCTCAAGACAACACCTTATCTTCATCATTTGGCAACAACAACATATTGAACAGAAAAAAGTCCTCTTTGCATTATGATGAACTAGCGTCTTGCAAGTTTTTTCACAGAGTGCAAGTGGATGCCAGCCAAGAACCACAGAAAGCAAACCAAACAAGGGCTCTTCATGATCCAACATCAATCCAGGCTATGAACCAATGTCTTTTTTAAACGCTGATGCTAAAATAAATATTTCAAACATCTTGCTCTCTGGCTGGCTCTGGTCTACAGTGTAGGGATTGTGAGGAACATTCCTCAGCTCCTACATCCCTTCATGACACACGCATTCTTGTGTGGCCCAGATCCCAGAAGAGTAAACACATCTCTAAAGTTCCACTTCAAAAAGCACAGGGCTTCCCCTCACGCTCAGACATGCCGTGTGTCCCTTTGCAGGTTCCCCGGTCCACAGCATCTCCATGCACACCCTCATTCTCCTGAGGGGCTGCCATTCACATATGGCAAAGTGAGGATAGCACACACATGGCAAACCTGCCTAACCCGCTGGCCTCAATTCTAAAAATTACTTTTGATGGCAAATGAGACCATCCAGATCACCAGTGGAAATCTACCATGTCTAGACTGCAAAATGGAGCCTCACTGCAGCCAATAAAAGTGCAAGGTTATACGCTCTGAGGCTCAAAATGTGTTACTCCAGAAACCATTCCACATTGGAAATGTGTTTGTTTCGGCTTCATGAAAACAAAAGATATTTTAAAAATATTGGTAATCAAAGTTGTGGTGCCTATTGACTTCCAATGGAGGTACAAAAACACATTTCTCTAAATATTTTATTGTATGTTCCACAGAGTCAGACAGATTTGCAAAGACGAGTAAATAATGACAGAATTTTAATTTTTTTGGTGAACTATCCATTTAAGGAGATGATGTGTATATATTTAAATGGATAGTTCACCCAAAAATGAAAATTCTGTGATTAATTGCTCACCTTCATGTCGTTCCAAACCCATAAGACCTTCGTTCATGTTCGGAACACAAATTAAGATATTTTTGATGAAATCCAAGAGCTTTCTGACTCTGCATATACAGCAAGGCATCTACCACATTCAAGTCCCAGAAAGGTAGTAAGGACATTGTTAAAATTGTCCATGTGACATCAGTGGTTTAACCTTAAGTTTATAAAGCTATAAGAATACTGTGACGAGTGGGGCGGGGCCGAGAGCCGTGGGAACGGAGCGAGGCCGGTGGAGTAATTGCTAATGCGCGACACCTGTGCCACTCACCGGTCTCGAGTCTCACGGAGGAGCTCCGGAAGCATAAAAGGAGGAGTGATGACAGTGTTGGACGAGAGAGGACCAGGCCTGGAGTTTATTTTGTGTTTTGGTTCTGTTTGTGCACGACAGTCGTCCGCGAGGGGCTGTCGCGCTATTTTGTGTTTATTTTATTATTAAAGTTTTCTTTGCACATTTGCCGGTTCCCGCCTCCTTCTTCCCGAACTACGAACTTTGTTACAAATACTTTTTACTTTTCCTGCGCAAAGAAAAAAACTATTTCTTCTATTCCGTCAGTCTTCGTCGCACGTTCACGGCAGTACCACAAAGCATGCATGTGCATTCGTCTGATTGAAAACAAGGCGCAACATGTCTTGTACGTCAGAACGCCGGCTCCTGCGTCAGCAGCATCACACTCATGTGGTACTCTTGTGAATGCACGCTGACTGACACAAAAAAAATTTTAATAAAGTTGTTATTTTTGTTTTCTTTGCACACAAAAAGTTTTCTCATAGCTTCGTAAAATGAACTACCACTACTAACTACCACATTCAAGGTCCAGAAAGGTAGTAAGGACCAGTGTTAATTTTGACAGCAAATTTTGATTTAGTTTTAGTCATATTTTAGTCACCTGAATTGTTTTTAGTTTTAGTCTAGTTTTAGTCGACTAAATATCATACGATTTTAGTCGACTAAATATACAGTAAATTTAGTCGGCTAAAATCTAATGGGTTTAGTTACAGTGTAATGCATTTATTAAAGGGGTCATATGATGCTTTTTTAAAGATCATTATTTTGT
>NW_015642206.1:600829-614095 GCF_001515625.1 Sinocyclocheilus rhinocerous | reverse complement strand
AATGTGTTGTGATTGGTTAGCTGTCCCAGTGCGTTGTGATTGGCGAACAGCTTAGACGGTGTTTCAGTACTGTCACGCCCCTTGCTCCGTCTTTCAGCAAAAAGCTTTTGGCGAATCCAAAAAGCATAATAGGACCCCTTTAAGACGTAATCAACTGTGTTTATGTGAATACTCGTCAAAACGGACAATTCGACATAATTTTGTGTGTAATTCTCAGTTCATGCGACGCGAAAGAGTACTCGCGTGCTATGAGACGCGCTTTCTGTGTGTGTATGCTTCAGTGTCTGCGCTCAGAAAACCAGACCGAATTGAGCTCTCTCTTGCATCGTCAGATTTATCTATATGTCTGCTCTTCTCTTACTCCCACATATTGACATTTTTGAACGTTTTATGCGACGTGCAGCAAGTGTATTTTAGCTTATGTCCCGAACGTTCATATGTACGCATCTAACCTCCTAACCACGCAGCAGATTCATTCTGAAATTGAATGAATCTCTTCCCAAATCGTCCCTTCCTAACATTTTTGTCTCGTTTTTATTCGTTGACGAAAATGTCAATATATTTTCGTCATAGTTTTTGTCATTCAAAAAGAGTTTTAGTTCGTTATCGTCTCGTTGTTGTCAGTGAAAAAAACGAACATTATGACGAAAATTATTCGTCAACGAAATTAACACTGGTAAGGACATCTTAAAATAGTCCATGTGATGACTATTTTAACAATGTCTTTATTACCTTTCTGGACCTTGAATGTAGTAATTGCATTGCTGTCTATGCAGTGTCAGAAAACTCTCGGATTTCATCAAAAATATTTTTATTTGTGTTCTGAAGATGAACGAAGGTTTGGAATGACATGAAGGTTTGTATTTAATGACATAATTTTCATGTTTGGGTGAACTATCCCTTTAATAAATAAGAAAGTTTTTCCAGTTAGGTTTTACCAGGTCTCAAAGGAAAATGGATTAATAAACATAATAAAAATGTATTTCTGAAAAATGTATAAAAAAAAATAAAAATAAAAATTTTCAGGTTTAGGATTAGGGGACCGAAAATGTCATTACCTCAGTATAACCAACCAAAGTCAAAGGAAGGTCCCTGTCTATGCAGGGTCAGAAAACTCTCGGATTTCATCAAAAATATTTTTATTTGTGTTCTGAAGATGAACGAAGGTTTGGAATGACATGAAGGTTTGTATTTAATGACATAATTTTCATGTTTGGGTGAACTATCCCTTTAATAAATAAGAAAGTTTTTCCAGTTAGGTTTTACCAGGTCTCAAAGGAAAATGGATTAATAAACATAATAAAAATGTATTTCTGAAAAATGTATAAAAAAAAATAAAAAAAAACATTTTCAGGTTTAGGATTAGGGGACCGAAAATGTCATTACCTCAGTATAAACAACCAAAGTCAAAGGAAGGTCCCCACCATGACAAAAACCAAACAAGTGTGTGTGCTTGTGTTCACCTCCACTCTTATCTCATTTCGATTCTTCACTTGTAAAACATGACCCACGACTGTGGGTTAGCCTTGCCAGCCTCGCTCTGAACAATAAAAACTCAGGAGGCTGTAGACTGCTGTGGAGGAGAAACTGGATGCGCATAAATGGCATCTTTTAAAACGATGACACAAAGAAACGTTCGGAACACCTTGAGTTTTAACACTTTGGTTTTACATACTTTTAATGCTACTAACACAATTACCACATGGCCTCCCCATATTTCACAGTGCTGAATATCAAATTAATTTTTCTCCCAGAGCAAAAGTCTACTTAAAAGATTAGGAGTTTACATAAAAGCGCAATTTTGCATGATTACATGTATACTATTTTTAATGTAAAATTGCACATGCTGTCATGTTGAAAGAATTCTTAGTGGGACAAAATGAACTAATTGAATTGACAGTACACGGCTCCTTTATCATCATGAAATCCGCTTACTCTGACGTTATTTGTTAAACAAATTGGGCATGCTAAAACCACCTAGGAATCCAATTACATTTTTAAACAAGGATATAAAAGGCTTCAATGCAGTGTATCCTGACAAGAGCAGTATGACTGGATTTCACTGCTTTTTCCACTTCTATCTCGGTTTAGAATATAGGTTCCCTCTGCTCTCCTCACAGAAAACTTGTGTTAGGATTAACGACCATCTCTTTTATGCGTGAAGGTGGTTTTCCTTCCCTGGAAGCATAAACAATTAGCAGGCAACTGCTAATAACAAACAGCATCGGGATCAAAAGATGCTGCAGGAGGCAGTTTTGGTGAAATTCTTCCACTTGGCGCTCAGGGATAACACCACTAGCTGTGATCTAATGTGCTGGGAGCTACTTTAACTCTTTATTAGGACATAAGAAAACTCTTGTAAATAAGAGTAGCTGAGTTAGCAAACATCACCCTCCTAAAGCCGAGTACGACAGCAGGGGGCTTACTGTATGAGGGCTTCAAGAACACGCTTGTTGGCCTTATTTGAGACTGTCAAGTTTAACTTTAACTTTTACTTGTGACTCTAAATATCTTCTGGTGATCTTAATTCTTATCTTTGTCTATTGTTCAAAGGGTCTCCGTGCATTAACAAAAGAGCTTATATTATGCTGAAAAGTCTCATAAGACATCAGATAAAACAGAATCTACTCTTCAGCTATCAAAAACACTGAACCCATCAAGACGAGAGAGAGAAATTATTTTCTTTATCCCACTGAGACTTGATGCCATCTGTGATGTCTGGTGTAAATTTATTCTCTTCCACAGTGAATGAAGTTAGGACACAAATCAGTTTTAATTATTATCCCATTCATGTCATCTGGCCTGCAGTTCAGAACGAATGCAGACTGAATGTCAAAATGTCTCTATTCTTAATGGTTCTGTAGTTCAGGATCAACAGGAACAGAATGTCCAAAGATGTCTATGAATTTAAAAATAAAAATACTGTATGAAATTTATGTTCACAGCTGTTAATAAAATACATGCAGTTGGCCAACTGTGGATCATAAACTGGACTGGTAAGAGTCCATTCTGGCTGTTCAATAACTCAAGTCTTTTCAATGCATGGAAAACCCTGGGCTGTCATGTTTGATAATGAGGTATGATTTGTAGTTTTGGCCTCACAAGTCTCCAACAGAAAATGTCTCATTTAACAGCATAATTAATTAACAATAGACAGTCACAGCACATCCATGCTGAATAAGTTTTAATTTCTTAAAAAAAGGAAAGGCTTGATGTTTTGCCATATTTTGAAACTGTTAAAGGGGTCATGAACTGAGAAACCAAAATTCCCTTGATCTTTTGACATAAAAGAGGTCACTGTACTATAAAAACATCCTGTAAGTTTCAGAACTCAAAACTTTCTCATTAGTCTAAAACAGCTTATATTGAAGCCAGTCTGCCAAAACAACAGCTTGTGGAATGTACGACTCTATGATGTAATAGTGTGGCTAAACACTGCCTCCACAGAAAAAGATAAACGCCTGCTTCGACATCACTGCCTGTTTAGCCCCACCCACTGATTTGCGCATGTAGTGTTTACGAGAGAGGCGAACGAGCAGGTCTACGCAGAAACCAACCGATAAAGATGCTCCAAAGACAACGCTGTGCAGTGCCAAGATGTGGAAAAAACAGTCTTTGTATTGCCTTCCTTCTGATCCCAATGTGGATGAACTTTATTTTTAATTAAGTTCCAGACCACGTCAGTAAGAACTTGGTCCTTTGTTCACTTAATTTTAAGAGTAACTGTTTTTATCGTGATCACTATTGCTTTGTCTGTTAAGGAGATCGTTTGATTGGAGGGTCACTCCACGAAATTGGTGCCTTTTCCACTTGGAAAAATTTAAAAATAAAATAAGTTTAATAAACATTTTTTAAATATCCATGAAATTAATACACCTTAAAATGACAATAAATTGTATGGTGCCATCTCAGGCTATGTAATTTATTATTTTATGACAATTTTTCTACCCCGTGTTTGGTATTTTTGTCAACCCTGTTACCGACACAAGCGTTACTAGATACTAGGGATGCAACAATACAGTTAGTCCACGGTTCAATCCGTACCTCGGTTTTTAAGCACGGTTTTCGGTTCGGTTCTGATAGCTTGGCACATCAGAGTGTTTTTTGCAACAAATTAACAACAAAAAACTCCTGTAAACCTCTGTACACTGGAAAAAGCGTGGATTACTATATGTCTGCTTAACATTTCATTTGAGAGAGGTAAAAAAACGTGTTTTCCCGCTGAACTGGGCTACTTTAACACTGTTGCCGGGGGTTGTTTTTCATGTCCGCAGGTTGAAGCAACTCCAATAACATGATATTTATCCCCTGGAATGCGAATTTTAGCAGGGGAACCCCACCAAAAAATGTGTATTTTACCCCCCGGAACGCGATTTTTGACTGGGGACCCCCTCGAAACGCGATTGGGCTAGTTTTGGGCTAGTTTTGAGTAGTGATTGGGTGGGTTTTCTTGTGAAAACCTGGCAACCCTGACTCACGGGGACACACACACTGAGCCAATTCTGAGAGAAATAAAACACACAGTGCTGTGTGCAATCAGTGTAATGAATGATGGGATATGTAGTCCGGGGTGATATGCAACAGTGTGTAGCGCGAGAGTCAATGAAATGGAAAGGGTGACCTCTGATGGCTAGCAGACGGAAGTTCATGGACCGGATACGTGACACAGATATTATTTAAAGGCAAAACTGAAAAACCGCAATTCACAAGCACGTATTGAACCGTGGATGTCGTACCTAATGGTTTGGATGTTTTTTAATATTTTTATATTTGTCATTCAGATGACCAAGAACATCCTAATTTTGGAGGGTGACCACATGTCAATTGGGGTTCAGGGTTCAACCATAATGTTTTTTTTTTCTTTTGCGCACAAAAAGTATTCTCGTAGCTTCGTAAAATTATGGTTGAACCCCTGATGTCACATGGATTACTTTACCGATCTCCTTGCTACGTTACTGGACGTTGATCGTGTAAGGACCCTTGCTGTCTATGGGAGGGTCAGAGAGCTCCCAGAATGCATAAAAAATATCTTAATTTGTGTTCCGAAGATGAACGGAGGTCTTACAGGTTTGGAACAACATGAGGGTGAGTAATTAATGAAATAATTTTTCTTTTTGGGTGAACTATCCCTTTAAAGGTAGCCCAATTATGTGGGAAAAACGCGGACTTGGCAACCCTGCATTCAAGAAGAGCTGCAGGAGTCAGATTTGACTGATCTTAGGTCAAGAATAAGGAGAAATTACTGACAAGACCATGCTGGAGTATTTGCTGCTCAACAGATACTGAGCTCATTGACAAATATCTGATCTTGTAAGATGTGCTCCCTTTACACAGAGTGCGTGTGATCGCGAAAGTGAAAGTGATTTAAATACTCCGCATACTGAGAGCGGCTCCCTGATGCGCCAAAATCATATACAATATTAGAATGTTTCAAGGAGTGGACACGAAAATCACGGGAGCGAAACACATGTTGCGGGAGCAGGCGGCAATGGTCAGAGATTCAGCGGGAGCGAGATTAAGAAAACAGCCAAATCCCGGACATTTTAGACGATTAAGAAATCCCGGCCGGACGCATTTTTTAGGTCCAAAAAGAGGACATGTCCGGGACGTATGGTCACTTAGCATAGTTGTATGACAATAGTAAACAAGTCAATTTTTCAGTTTAAGTCAGTTCATTGTTGATTTAGCACATTACATTTCTAAAAGATCTAATGTTTCAAGGGTATTGTAATTAGATACTGCGCCCATCTGTTTGTCTATGCCCCCTCACAGAATTTCAAATAAACTGATCTGGTTCAATTATCAAGCAAGGAAGATGATCAGATCAAGATCTTGACTTTCTTGAACATTGCAAGACTGGGGTGAAGGTCTGCAGTCATCTTGCTGCTCTTGTTTGTAATTGAATTTACACGGATGCATTATTGACAATGAGTTATGGGGAAAAAAAGAGTTTTATTGAGACTGATCCTGGTCATTAACAACAACCGTAATAGTAACAATACCAATAATACTAACTAAAATGTAACTCATGCTCATATGCCACTGAATGATAGGCATTAGCTTAAAATTACACCCAGGGTGACCTTTAAAAATGTTTGCATTTTTCACAGACAATCTTTAAAAACAGGGTGACACCTACAGTAATCTATGTCATCCCTGTTACCCACATGTCAAAACATGTTACCCTGAAAAGTAACAGGGATGACAGTAAGAGGTTTGACGATTTCAAACTAATTTGCTAATTTCTAGCTAACAGTCAAGTTCACAAAAGCACATGTTGTCCACTTTGAAAGGATTTTACTTGTAGATATTGATTATATTAAATGTAATAATTGTTTTCATTTACATTTTAAAAATGGTAGCAGTATTGACACTGCACAGTATGCCCCCCCCCCCAAGCATGCTTGTGTTTTAAGTGCAGGAATCCTGCTTGAGAGACGATGTAACCGCCTAGAAGTGATGTCACTTAAATGTACATTATTTTACAAGTTTTTTTGATGAGGGTAACAGGGCTGACATGAAATCAGGGGACACCAATAAAAAGATTTAAATTTTATAGAAAAAAAATGCATACTTGTGCCAAAAACATTGCTTAACAATGAGACTATATTTAAAACAATATGCAAATGTGATTTTTATATCATTTTGCCTTCATTTTGCAAATTAAAAGCCCAACAATCTTACCCTTATCAGCATAAATGCTATTTAAATTATTTAAAATAATAATTAATTTACTTTTTTTATGTAATATTGATGAAAGAATATATAGTATCGTTATGTTTTTAAATTGCAAACTTATTGGTTGTTATATTAAAGATATGTTTGATTATTTCTTAGGGACGCAAAAGGAACCGATTTTGTGGAAATGACCCAGGAGTATTTATGCGTTTTTTTATCTAAATCACAGCAGTGTCATAGCACCAATAATAGCAGTGGGCATTTACTTCAGAGTCTGAAACAGGAAACAAAAATAGGACAGAAAATAGTCTATTACTTCTAAATTATGATGTTTTTGATGTAAAAATCTTGATAACATTATAAGTGGACCTCAGAGAACAGTACAAAATAAAAAACCAGAGGCAGTTCATGACCACAGTGTTGGACCGAGTCCCAAAACACACTTGCAGCCAATCAGCAGTAAGGGGCGTGTCTTGTAATGATAGGGAGAAGAACGCTCAGTGAGTGCACTGGACGGATATTAGCAGATCGACTATACAGTAGATAGAGAGAGATGCCAGATTAAAAAAAACAAAACAGGAAAATATCGGAAGAGGAACAAAACATTAAAAAGAAGGGTTGCAGTCAGGCAAATTGAAGTTAACTCTTGTTTATTGATTTATAAAAACAATACCAAATTCACATTTGTGCTGTTTTACTAAATATCCATATTGTGATACGACCATAGGCACATAGACACAGATAATACAATATTCAGTACAACAGCACTCTTGCTCAAGTGATACTGTTTAAGTGTATTGTGCTTATCATAGAAATCTGAAGTGTACTCAAGCTGTCATGACATTGTTTCACATATGCATGAAACTGACAGGGTATTTGACTTCTAAATCTCACCACTGTCTCAAAGAACAATATCCTTTACAGTCAAGAGGGGAAAGAGGAGAGCACTTTCCTGTCATGCATACATATTGTTGTTGTTTATGCTGTAAATATAATATAAAAACAGTTTCAGTGAGTTCAGTGGGTTCAGCTCTCAAAGGCCTTCTCTCAGCCTTTCACAGGACACCATGAAAGTGAAAGAATGAATGTCTATGATTCATTCATGAGGATGAAAACCTCATGTGGTGTGATATCCTTCACAAATACTGCCCATTACGTTTCAGTGAGTGCAGGGAGCTTGAAGGATGATGGGATATGTCATATTTGATGACTACACAGAGACACTGAGCCACTTCTATTGCCTATTACGCTTTGTTTTCCAGCATGGAATGGCCCATGGGGATGACCTCTTAACAACACAGATGTAAACTCCCCAGTCACACACACATACAAAGAGAGAGAGAGAGAGAGAGAAACAAGCCATGAAGTTCTTTCCCAGACAACATTTTGCCTCCCCAAAACAAAAACAGATGTGTCCACATTGACGGAAATGCAGCTAGGACCTAATAATAAGCCTTAAATAAGTTAAGCCAGGTACATTCAAAACCTAAAACTCTTGCTAGAAAGCAAACATTAAAACATTACAAATAAGAAAATGTCACCAGGAGCTGCACATGATAAACATTAGTACATAAAAAAAAACAGAATAAACATTTAAAAGAGTCCATTTACATTCACAAAGTAAACCAGCTAATAACAGCACAAATGCATAATATTAGTGCCTTGCAGGATATTTTTACTCATTTAAAACTGCATATATAAGTGGGGCATGAAAAGAAACTCTCTGCATAATATATCCCAATCAGTATCTCAAGAGGAATACATTCTTGGATGATAACCCCAGTCACTGGGCATGATCTCTGCCAGATTTCTCTCTTTTCTTTTATTTCTGTTAATAAATTACTCATGGAATAAAATACGCAGCAGTTATGACATCATTCTGCAGGCCAAGAATTCTAAGAATTGTTTCTATTTGCTGGTGTCTAATTCCAGCAAACCCTGCACAGACAGGAAAGAAGAAGGGTATTGTGGGATGGTAATACAGCCAGTCCTGTTTGACTGCCAGATGGCATGGCAAAGGGTTGATTCAATGGAACGGAGACTCACAGAGTAACTTCCCAACTCTAATGACACATTCAAATGATGTAAAAATGCTTTCAAGGTTGCCCTCAGCTTGACACACTTCAGAGCCAAGACTGGAGGATAATTATAACAATGGCTCATGGAATAAATGCATCAACTATTACGACTTATTCACATTCATGTGTTCCTGTGGCTCAGTGGTAGAGCATTGCGTTAGCAGCGCAAAAGGTCATGGGTTCGAGTCCCAGGGAACACACATACTGGTACAAAAATGTAAAGCCTGAATCCACTGTAAGTCGCTTTGGATAAAAGCGTCTGCTAAATGCATAAAATAATTATTTAAAAAAATTCACTACACATAACACACAATATTCTCCTGTTGACTGGCTGGAGTTTAACTTCGAAAAGAAAGGGACTCTATGGAGAACTGGAGGACTGCACATACAGTACCTCTCCGTCTCTCTGATGAA
Organism: Sinocyclocheilus rhinocerous; assembly: GCF_001515625.1. Classification (NCBI taxonomy): domain Eukaryota; kingdom Metazoa; phylum Chordata; class Actinopteri; order Cypriniformes; family Cyprinidae; genus Sinocyclocheilus; species Sinocyclocheilus rhinocerous. The sequence continues at coordinate 604,925 of NW_015642206.1, read as the reverse complement.
AAGGTCAAGCTTGGCAGAAGAAGCTCTGCTGGGTTTTCCAATATTCCACTTTTCCTTGAGAAGATGTACACATTGCTAAATGAGAGCCATGGTTGATATTTATGTGATCACCTTTTTTAACTTTGCATTAGCCATTTATCAGAATTCATTGTGTGGCTTTTAGTTTAATAAATGTGAGTAGCTCCTCAGCCGAGGAACCCATTTCCCATCATGCAAGGTTGAATTAAACATTAATATTTCATTACAAAAGGAGGCTTTAGCCAAGAATAACTGATGGAAGAACGTAATTCTCTCTTTGACTCAAGGGTCAAAATCAGTCATAGTACAAACCTGCAGGAAGAATTATGGAAACCAAAATCCAAATTCATTAATTCTCTTCATACAATATGATGTAGGAGCGAGCAGGTATACATTTCCAGTTTCCTGCTTCAACTAAAGCATTAAAGAATCAAGATCCCCAGGCAAGATCAGCATCATATCTAGGGCTGCACGATATATCGTTTCAGCATCGATATCACGATGTGGGCATCTGCAATAGTCACATCGCAGGATGTGCGATGTTTAGTATACTGATCGTTATATTTTTACTGATTGTTTTCTTTGCTCACACACAGACACGGTGTCTACACTGGACGCGACAGCTGTACAGATATACCCATTTTAAATAAATTTAGTAGCAGAGCTACTGCAAGGGATTATCAGTGCTGGAAATCCATTTATCCTTTGTTGAAACGGAGAGCGCAGGTCACGGTCGCTTAGCTATGGCAGACGCCACGAAAGCGCAAGCTTCCAAGCGCTTTGGAAAGAAGGAGAAAGCCGAGCGACTGGCGTTTTCCACGCGTTTTAGGCGCGACATGTGAACGGCCCCAAAGTCTGTCTACACTGGACACGACAAAGTGACCGTTGCATATCATTTGAACTTTGTGTCAGTATGTCATAAATAGAACGAGGCATCAGTTTACTGTCGGGGATTTGTCGTGTCACGCCGCATCCAGTGTAGTCAGTCATAAATAGAACGAGGCATCAGTTTACTGTCGGGGATTTGTCGTGTCACGCCGCATCCAGTGTAGTCAGTCACACAGCATCACTGATTATAATGGGTTCTATTGTATTTTGTCGCGTCGCACGACACTGTGAGAGCCACGCAGATGCACGTGAACACTGATTTCTGTTCACTTTTGCGTCTATTTGTGCCTGAAATACTATGCTCTCCTTGTAAACACAGATGCTTATAGCTTAGGTGAAGGTAAACAACTGAGAAAGAAAATGGATGTGGAACAGTATATTGGTTCACTGAGCGGCCGGGTCACCGGCTCGGCTCCTCAGCGAAAACCTGAATATGCGCTGCATCTGCTGCCTACTTATACTCACGCTGTGATCAGCGGCAGCTGGATGCAATAATTGCATGCCAATGTGCATTGGCTCGTTTAGTTTACACTCGAAGTAGATTGGTCTATCGAAGCGATATCCCAATTCGTCGGTCACGACGTGACGTCTCCGTTCCCTCCTTCAGGGAACGAGGGTTACCATACGTAACCGAGACGTTCTGTTATTTATCTATGCTTGTAATTTGTTTATTTCCTATGCTGATTTACTCACCTAAAAATCACCCCAATCATTGATTTTTTTTAGAGCTATATTGAAGTCATCTGATTTTTTTTTCATACCGCAATATATATCGCAGAAAAAAAAATATCGCAATGTGAGTTTTTTCAAATATCGTGCAGCCCTAATCATATCCCATTAAACTTGTGTTGATTTTCAAACCAAACAGCATCTGAAGTTTGCAGTGACTTGCCCAAAGCTTGCCCAAGCTTGCTGTATTTACACTAGCTAAAGATATACTTATAAGACTATTAATTATGTACAGTATATCCTTGCTGAAGAGGATAGGGGACCTTCAGGCACTCTCTGTACCGTGCCAGGAGTTTGCCCCGGGCATGGCTAGGGCATTTCTTTACCCGAGACCCGGGTATGTCCCTAAAGTGCTCACTTCCTCGCTGGGTCCCATTGTACTGCAAGCCTTTTGTCCTCCTCCCTTCCAGGAAGCAGGCCAGGACTGCGAGCACTTGACGCTTACGTTCACAGAGCTGCCCAGTGGCGTAAGGCAGATCAGTTATTCGTTTATTTAGCCACCTAAGAAAGGGTTTCAGCAACCAAGCAAACCCTGAGTCGGTGGGTGGTTGAGACCATCATGCTGGCCTATGAGTCCTCTGGCCTCCAGTCACCTACAGGGGTCAGAGCGCACTTGACTAGGGGTATGGCGGCCTCCAAGGCCTTATCAGTGGGCGTGGCCCTTCAAGATGCTGCAGCAGGCTGATCCTCTCCGCACACATTCATCCGTTTCTACAGCCTGGACCTGACATCTACCCCAGGGTCCCAAGTTCTCTCGTCTTGATGTGCTTGCCAGATATACACCAGACAGGGACTTGCTCGTATGGCGCAGTGGGTATTCTCGTTCCCAAAGTGTTCAACGCAGCTCGAGTTCCTGAAGGGGAACGTCTTGAGGTTACATATGTAACCATGGTTCCCCGAAGAGAATGAGACTCTGCGTCTCCCTGCCATACTCCCTGCGTCCCTGCGTCCCTGCAGGCGCTCGCTTCCGCAGAAGCTAACATGTGCGCTTGCCGGATGCGCCTTTATGCTTCCTGGTTGCTCACGTCACCCCACTCGTGACGTTCGATGCAGTGTCTCGTTCCCTTCGGGGAACCATGGTTACATACGTAACCTCGAGACGTTTTCTTAGACATGACATTTGCATCTTAACATATAGAGGGCCATCAAGTGATGCTAGAAGCCCTATTTCATTCCACAGTATTTTAATGACAGCTTTATTTCATCCTTTTGGTTGCCCATTTTTGTTCTGGCTAATTTATAACATAAAAGGACAGGAGTCATTTGTAAGGGTTAATTATTAAAGTGGCAAGAGCATTAGATAAGTGAGAACAGAAAAAGTCCATTCACTTGCTTCTAAATAAAAAGGCTAAAAGCCTAAAAAATGTTTCCTACCTCGTGAATATAAGAATTCGACTTAATAACAAGACGCTGCTTTTATCATCTACTTTGCCAAGATCCCTGATCAAGAAATTTTCAATATCATCATGATGAAATCTCTGGCAACTGCACATGGGTGGCTAAAGACTGCTAATCAGCTAAACTACAAAGTGTTTTCTAAGATGACGCCAGACGTCTCCAGGCGAATGCAAAAATCATCTCCTATGACTTTGTTTATACCAATTAACACTAAAAACTTCCTACTCAGAATTGCTGGTGCAAATCTGACTTGCTTGTGTGTTTTCATGTGTCAGCGGTGGGTTTTTATTGTGATCATGTGGGCTGGGAAAGAGGCTAGCTTTCTATTTAGTTCAATGAAAAGGCACTTTAAAGCCTTTTATTTCGGATGTGGGAAAATATTTATGTTGACGTCTTTGACAGCACAATGGAAGAGGAGGGGACTTTGGAATGGCTCTTTGAAGGATGTCATTACTCACAATTTAGTGTTCGACTGCTTAACCACATAGCTTTACTCTGCTGATCCCTAATGTGTCAGAAAAGACAACTGTCCTTGCTTGTGTAGCTTTCACTAAGTGAATTCAAGGTCTGAAGCACTGGAGACAGCAGATGGGCAATAAGCTTTAGAACCTAGTAAATAGTCACCGCTATGTGTGTTATATTTTCAAGTATTTGAATGGTGAAACAGTTAGTGCACAGTCTGGAAGAGCAAGCTCAATTTGCTACCGTGTTTGAATTTTGACTAGGGATGCACAGAATGTTCAGCAACCGAAATTATTCGGCCGAAAATAGCAAAAAAAGCTCTTTCGGTGTTTGCTAATACACGCGCGCATTGCATGTATTCTGACAGCGCTGCACGAGCTCGCGGTGCTATCTGCTCATTAGTCAGGGTTCAAAGTCCAAAGCGCGAGGAAAATCGGCGCTGATACAGTCGTCAGTTGCTCAGTCACATTTTATGAATTTTTGTCAACAAAAATAAGCATTGAGGTCTTCCTGCGCATTTCCGCCAAAATAAAAGTTGAGAAAAAGCAAGAACTCTTATCAACATTCATAAATGTTAGTATTGTAATTTTACTGTTGTTCT
>NW_015642206.1:593366-598913 GCF_001515625.1 Sinocyclocheilus rhinocerous | reverse complement strand
CAAGAAGGGGGTCTGATGGCCAAAAATTATTATTTTACTTACTTATGATTTTAAGTTAAATTGTGCTTTGTTGGTATCGTGTCTGCTAGAATGTTAAAAATGTTCAGTGTTAAATATTTTTCAATTGTTGTTTTGTAATTGATTTTTTTTCTTTGAAAAGCAAGACAAAACCGTAAAAAGCACATTTTGGCTTTTTAATTTATGCAATGGTGAAAAGAAAAAATTGGCAAAATACATGGGGAAAAAACTCGAAAAACTGTGTTCGGTATTCGGCCTTCGGCCCAGTGTTTAATTTTGTTCGGTTTTGGCTTCGGCCAAGAATTTTCATTTCGGTGCATCCCTAATTTTGACCACAAATGTTCGCAAAATTTAATTGCTCTTTCCTGTAACATATGATAATCATCAGCTGTCATTTACATTTAATATGACTGTTTTGATGTTAAAGGCATAGTTCACACATAAATCATACAGGTTTGAAACAACATAAGGGTGAGTGAGATGACAATTCTCATTTTTGCTTGACATTTTGATTCTAGAACCGCTTCTGTTATCAGATTAGGATTCAGTTTTATGACGGTCGAAATCTCAGTGCATCCTTATATCCTCACAGCAATGAAGAAAGAAAAATAAAAACAATTAAGTCCAGATCTGAAGAGTTTAAACTGCAAAAAAGAAAAACTGTTGTACTACCACTGATAATCAGATTAAGGTTGACAAAATTACAAAAATTAAGTCGTCCTCAGATAACAGCTCTCTTTATCTCACTATGTCGGTCTCACCTTTTATAATCGGCTTGACATTTTCTTACATCATACACTAGTGCATTGCGGAGGGATTATGTGTCTAAGTGGATGATTCATTTTCCTCAGCTCTTTGTATTGAAGGCTCCCCCAGTTCCTTCAAACTCAGTAGGCTCCATTTCAAACATAAACTGTTTTCCATTCACCAAATCTGGATCTACCCCTTGAGATGCTGTCGGGTCGGAGACAAAAGCGCTACACCTCTATGCTTTCCAGACCAAATCCGACAGGGATTCTCAAAGGTAGCGCAGTCTCTTTGTCTCTTCCGTCGTTCTTAATTTCTGTCAGGACCACTATCGTCAAAGATGACTGACAATTAGCATACAGTTTGTATTGGCGGTATGGTTCTGTTCTGGGTAAGAACTCCCTGCATGGATAGGAGCAGGGAGTGCAGCAATAACCCCCCAGGGTAAACAGAACAGAACCAACATAAATGTATTGCATATATCATTAAGGCTGTTTCAATAATTTAATGTAACATTTTAGAAATTAGTCTGATTCAAAGGAGAATCAGAAGGCTGAATCCTGACTGGCAAGAGGAGGAGTCGGGGATGGAGGTGAGCAATTAGCAATTGAGTAACGCGAAAGCTGGTGATAATACTGAAGGACCTTATATATGAGTGCTGTGATAGGTGTCGCATCCCTATAGGTAGACGTGGATCAGCTGAGAGTCAGCTGATGCGAGCTTGACTAACGTGACCTGCCAGAACTGATGCTATGCTTGATCTAAAATGTTTCATTTGAAAGCCTAGCAACTGCAGCATGCTAACAGACGCCTTACCCACCACGGTATGCCGAGGCTGTTGACCACCGTAATTGTTATTCCCTTTGGTTAAACTCATTTCTCCAGGGGCTGGAGCCAATCTTTACAGCCAGTGACAAATCACCTGAGGAGTAACCGAAACATGCACTGCAACCAAGACAAAGTAGGCATCCAGCAGCCTGGCCTGCAAGTTACACTAAATGGGTTCATCAATGTCCTGATGTTATCTGCTCCCCCAAACCTCATGACCTTTCAGATAGATGACTCAGAGTCTTTGGAGGGAGACTGAATCTAAAGTACGTTGGCAATTTCTGATTTGTTATCGAGAGCGAGAACTATGTGGCAACTCTGTAATAATCTCACAGCTGTGCTTCAAGTTGTTGCTGTGTCATTAAGAAGCCTTGCTGTCATCCATTATAGCCACTGCACAGACACGTTGATAAAGCTGTGCGGTAACCATGTTAAGAAGATAATGGAGTTGTTCCACCCGCTATTAATACACTCCTCGACATGCTGAAATTTATCTGCATGAAAGCAAAAAACATTAAGAGACACTTTCTATTCTGTGGCCTTGGGGAACACTTACTATTATTCACACCCAAAACTGTGTTTGTATAGTACGGCTCAGATAAGAATTATCGTTCGGGTGATTTACTTCTTTAGCTAATCAAGCATGTTTAAAGAAGAGCTCAATATCACAGAATGAGTTTGACTGAATAAAACAGCATGGCCTGGATTATGTAAACTGAGAGAGGGACGGCCTGTTGCTAATCTCATTATGGACTAAATTGTGTAGGCAGAGGTATACAATTCGATATAAAATTCAAATCGGGTTCTCATACACCTAGAAATGAACCAAGCTGTGCATGCTAATTTACATTTAGATTAACTAATCATCTAATACCTGTGCCATCATCTAATACCTGTGCAGTGCAACAAAAAAATGAGCAATAAAACTTGGGCATCGTTTGTGCTCGTTTTTTTGTCTTTAGCCCGATTTTGACGGTAATTGTTTCTCATGAAGGAGTAAGCGATTTTCAACATTTACAAGGGGTTACTCAGAATCCAGAATGCCAGTGTTTTTCTCCCACCACCCGCATAAAAATTCCCCGTAGAATTACCTACTGTTTTTTGACAAACACCAAAGTCATGTGGTAATATCATTGCCATCCGAATACACATCTCTGAGAAGAAATCGATTCAAAATTCAGTGTGTACATTTTTTTTTGATCACTGCCAAACACTGTCTGGTAACCGTTGTGATTTTCATGCATATTCATTACTGAAAAAAATAAAATAGGCTACTAAAATGCTGGAATGTATTTACAAGAACAATATTTCGAGTGGGAGCTGTTAAGAACAAAAAGAAGAAAGAGAAGAAAAGCATGTAAACATTATTTTTAAACATTTATTTTACTGCGAACAAATCATTCTTTTAAAACTTTTTTTTGTTGTTGTTGTTTTTTTTTTTTTTTAACACTGAACCATCTGAAACAGTTTGTGGCTCAATCAAAGCTCACTTTCAGACATGCCTGACAGTCACTGTCCACTCAAAATGAATCAAAATACCAGCATATTTGATCCTATGATGATAGTTTTTGGCAACAGATTCAGTGCTCCAGTTACTCCTGAAGTACATTGAACCAAGGAAACAATTCCAACTCAGAACGAAGACAGATGAGATGGTGATATGCGCATGCTTGAAGCGAGCCCTTGAATGAAGGGGAAAATTTAAGTTTTGATGGTTTCTCATTGTTTGTGTAAAATGGTGAGCTAATGAAGTCTAGTTTAAAGAATCAGATTTCCAAATTTAATGTTGTAAATAATGTTCAGTTTCTTTCACAGACCGATTGTTTTGCTTTACCTCAATATATCGTCAGAAGCAACAGGTACAGTATCAATTTTGTCTTTCCTGTACAGTATATGCTAGGGCTATGCAAATAATCGAATTTGATTATCATGCGCATTTCATCCGGTACTGTGATTAGTAGTAAATCTCCATCACCTGCTTCCAAATGGAGCGGCATTTACTACACAGAGCCGTAGTTCACTGACAAGCTACGCAATATCACGTTCATTATCGCAGATGATACATCGGCGATAATGAACGCAGTAACAAAAAGAAGAAAGAGAAGAAAAGCATGTAAACATTATTATACCAGCAATAGGTATGCAATACAATTTTAAAATATGTATTATATACTGTAGGCCTATACAATTACATACATAAAAATACAAACCAAGCAGCTTTATGTTTACCTTACATAAATAAGAGGTTACATTAAAGGGATAGTTCACCCAAAAATGAAAATTTGATGTTTATCTGCTTACCCCCAGGGCATCCAAGATGTAGGTGACTTTGTTTCTTCAGTAGAACACATATGATGATTTTTAACTCCAGCCGTTGCAGTCTATCAGTCGTATAATGCATGGCAATGGTAACAAAATCTATGAGAGTAAAAAAAACATGCACAGACAAATCCAAATTAAACCCTGCGGCTCGTGACGACACATTGATGTCCTAAGACACGAAACGATCGGTTTGTGCGAGAAACCGAACAGTATTTATTTAATTTTTTACCTCTAATACACCACTATGTCTAACTGCCTTGAGCGCGCGCAGGCATCCAGTGCGTGAGGTGTGTACGCGCTCTGGCATAGTTTACGCAAGCGCCGGAAGTGATCTCTCACGCGTATACGTCACTCATTGTTTACACAGAGCACAAACATTGTAGGTACGACGGCTAATCAAAATGGTATAATCTCCACATTTTTAATGACAACCATCATTTTGAGAGATAAAATGCAAGACTATTTCAACTATAGCGTGTCTATTTTCCAACAGGAGATTTAAATAATCAAAAAATAAATAGGATATTATTAAATATGAATTTATTATCATTATTTCAAGCATATGACATTTTATTTACAGCAGACAATCATGCGACTGGCCACGTGAGCAGCACATTCTCGGGTTCATAGGATAACAGAACTCGACTCTCTACTGTGAATAAATCGCCATCTGAATCCATGAGTTTTATCACTGAGGTGCCATGTAAATGTATTTTTACAGACATTCACATGAGAAACAATTACTGTCCGCTTTTCTCTGTCTTTCTGTCTTCTGGCCTCAAAGCTTTTCTGTGTGTTTGGCCAGGTACTGATCAGGGTGCGAATTACGGGGGAGCTAGTGGGAGCTCGGCTCCCCTTAATAAGACATGGGCTCCCCTGAAAACGGGATTTGTGACATTTTGGGGGGTCTCAAAAAATATTGACAATGTGTTATTTTGACGTGCAATTTCAGTTTCGTGTAATGTGATCATCGTGGATTATTATGTGTAAAATTGCAAAAATATCATTCATTCATGCATGACGGCAATTTAAACCTAATTCACTTCAATAAAGATAACGATACATGCTATTCTTGTCATGAGCATCAAGGTGTGGGGGCGCTGCGGTGCAAATTCCACTCATGTTTAGTACATGTTAACCCAAAGATTCGTAGAAAAAATATAAACGCTGGACTCGGTGGTCGATTCTGTGTAAGGCATGTTATTCGCAATTATGTGTTGTGGCTGGGTTGTTATAGGTCTGCGTGACTCTCGATGTCTTAGGCCTAATTGAACGGAGGAATTATGGTATTCTTCTGTAGCCTGACAACGAGTAACTTTAACCGTTGTTCATGTGAACTCAAAGACAGCCTGATGCTTTGTTTATAGACTATTTGGGGGTGGTTGTTTGTTGTTGCACCTATCAATTCGTGTCGATAAAGTATAATAGGGTAAATCCTGTATAGTGATTTATCCTATATAGTGCTATATAGTGCTTGCATAAAGCAAGTAGTGCATACACTTGTAGCTGTTATGTATCTTTGTAAATCATTGTAAGCCCTCTTTTGAGGCACGCGCAAGCCCACAATCACCCCGCCCCCCGTTATAAAAAAAAACAAGTGGGCTCCCCCAAAGACCACGGTATAGTTCGAAC
>NW_015642206.1:575427-593120 GCF_001515625.1 Sinocyclocheilus rhinocerous | reverse complement strand
GCTCCTGGAGCGCACTGCCGGACCGCAATCGCGTGCAGTGTGAACGCTCTGATCCGTTAACATGGGCGCGGAAAAAATACACACCACAGACGGGGTGTGTGAACCTGGCGTTACGTTTGTATTCCCGCCTGGTCTGTTCTGTTCTCGTGCTCCATTTAGGCGCGCTGCATTCTGACTGGTTCGGATAGCATACTGCGGGAGGTCGGGGGCACGTAAACTCGTGCTATAAAGCGATTTAGAAACCGCGCAAGCTCAAATCGTGATTTTATGACGATTTCGATTAATCGCACAGCCCTACAACAAACCCACTTTCATTTAAGCACTAGGCATACTCATTTATCCAAAGTGCTTTACATTGCATTAAAGACATACAGAATCAAACCCATGACCTTGGTGTTGCCATCACCATGCTATACTGTTTGAGGTACAGGAAAGACACTTACACACTTGCGAATGTAACCTGATCGATGCTTTGGTCTTTTCTTAGAGCTCTAGACACGTTCACTTAAGGAAGGAGAACTTCTCTTTTAGTCAGGAGGGCGACCAGAGGCCAAGAGTTCAAATAATGCATGGCTGGAAACAGCACCATAAGGCTAAGTAACACAGCAGCGTTCTCTCCTCTCTTCGACATACACAGCTTGCTACCAGGCCACAATTCGAATTGTGATGTTTTTGAAAGACAGCTGAATCAGGGCACGCAATTGAGTCTATAACATCCTTGGATGAATTGGACGCAGTTACTCTTAGATCCTTGTATTTCAGATGTGCATGAGACCAAACCCCATGAAGAGGATTCTATGCTAAAAATACAGCTGTGCCCACACAACAGGCAAGAAACACACTGCCGACTGAGCTTTAAAAAAAATTGCTGTTAATTTCCTCACCCTCGGGCCATCCAAGATGTAGGTGACTTTTTTCTTCAGTAGAACAGTAAAGAAGATTTTTAGCTGTGAGTCAAAGGCTACTGTCACTTTAGAGTCAAAAAAGCATATACTGTACAGGAAAGACAAAATTAATACTGTACTTGTTGCTTCTGACAATATATTGAGGTAAAGCAACAAACTGAACATTATTTACAACATTAAACTTGGAAATCTGATTCTTTAAACTAGACTTCATTAGCACACCTTTTTACACAAACAATGAGAAACCATCAAAACTTTAATTTTCCCCTTCATTCAAGGGCTCGCTTCAAGCATGCGCATATCACCAGCTCATCTGTCTTCGTTCTGAGTTGGAATTGTTTCCTTGGTTCAATGTATTTCAGGAGAAACTGGAACACTGAATCTGTTGGCAAAAACATCATAGGATCAAATATGCCGGTATTTTGGTTCATTTTGAGTCGAGAGTGACTGTCAGGCACGTCTGAAAGTGAGCTTTGATTGAGCCACAAACTGTTTCAGATGGTTCAGTGCGAAAACAAAAAACAAAAACAACAACAACAAAAAAGTTTTAAAAGAATGATTTGTTCGCAGAATGGACACCTCTCTGGATCGTTTGCCTGAAGCTATGGATTACAGGTAATAATGTTGTAAATAATGTTCAGTTTCTTGCACAGACCAATCGTTTCACTTCATAAGACTATTATCTATTGTCAGGAGCCACGGGTATTAATTTTGTCTTGCCTGTTTATGCTATTTTGACTCAGAATGACAGTAGCCATTGACTTGCTTTTTATAAATCACAAAGGACCACAGTTTTAGTTAAAATTCTTCTTTACTGTTCTACTAAAGAAAAAATGTCACCTACTTCTTGGACAGCCTGAGGTTGAGCAAATTAACAGCAAATTTATATTTTTGGCTGAACTTTCCCTTTAAGACCTTTAGAGAGGTTTGTCTCCATAAATGGATCATAAGTCATTTACGGAACATTCACATACAGCTGAACATTGTCAAGCTTTACAAGTAGTACGCGAACATTCACAATAGGATTGATAATGGCAATAATTTAAGGTCCACTGGCCAAATAGAGAAAACCTTTCCTCATCTTATCAGTTACACGCTGTGATTATCTAAGCAACAGGAGCGAGAGCGTAATCATCTCTACTTAAGGCATGTTTCCCACCTGGGACAATGGAATGCCATCCCATCACCATGGCAACCAGTACTACCACACAAGCACTTGACTCTTTAGAAGCGACTGAATTGAGAGGAAATCTCAAAAGGTTATGACTGCATAAAGGGCTCGACTTCCCAAAGCTTCCCACTATTCAAACGTGATTATAAAATGACTTCAACAACAAAAAAAAGTTGGCTGTGAATTGAAAGTGCTGTCAGTCATTCACATGGCCTGGTGGTGGTTTGTAAAAAGGTTTGTGTGATCTGGTTGAGAAGATGCTGTTCAGCAATATGGGCAGGCCCACCTACAAAGAATGTCTGACTTCAGACTTTCTGGCATGCTTTAGTACACTGTACATTTCTAAAAAAGTGCTATGATGCATTTTAATTTCTTTTAGCAAAAGGCAATATAAAACCACTTTTCAAAACATGATAAAGGAATTTATCTGCTCCAAATTAGGGATGCACGATATTATCGGACTGATATCGGAATCGGCCGATATTGGCTTTAAATGTAAATATTTCGGCATCGGCCCGATATGAAAAATTATGCCGATATGTCTTGCCGATAAGAGGAATACGTTAACTCACATGTGCTCAGGGTGTGCTAGCAATTAGATCACGTCAGCAGTGTGGATCATTCTTGAAGCAAAGTTTTGCCTGAATGGTGATTAGATTCACTCTTTTGGATAGGTGCATTTAATCTGTGAAAGCAAGTACAGAATGACAGTGTGTAATAGAGTAAACAGTAATAGCACGTGCGGTGACAGCCTCCCCCAGGTCCTAACGCCTGTTCGGTAAGGAGATTTAATCTGTAGGGGGCGCTGTTGGCCTACTTCTCAAATGTTAAATCTTAAAATAAAATGTTAGGGTTAACATTGTATCTTTCTGGGGAAAAAATGCAGCGATTGATATATAGTTTATTTATAGTTATTTTCAAAGCTTCAATGTACTGTCAAAAAACCTTCATTATTGTTTATTTAATTCTAACAAATAAGTTATTGTTCAAAACTAACCAAAATGTAAAATATTTTTGCTCATAATTTCTGCACAGGAGAGACATGGTGTTGTTTCCAAACAAAAGGAAATATATCGATATCGGCCAAAATGAGTTGAAAAATATCGGCATATCGGATATCGGCAAAAATCCAATATCGTGCATCCCTACTCCAAATAAACACTTTTCTATCTCTACTACTCATTCAAAAGCAATAAAAAAGCACATGTGCCATTAAATTCATTTCAGGACAGGTAGTATTCATGTGATAGAAGACAAAATTATGTTACTAGTTTTTAAAAATCTGAACAACAAATCAGCAACTTAAGTCAGCTATTTATACAACAGTTACAACAGCAATGCAATATTCTACCAGTATCATAATATATATTGTATAGTATATTGCTCTAATCAACAAAGTGGGGATAATTTAGACCTTAAAACATTGAAAAATCTAATAGAAAATCAAAGTTTTAGTATTGTGAAAATTTTAAATCACATATAATGAAAAAAGAAAACTTACAAGGAATTAAAAAAATATTTTAACAACTCAACTTTCTCTCAAATTGTCATACTGATAATATAATAAATATATTTATAAAAATATACATATAAGTAAAATTATAAATATATTGTTTTTATATTGCAAATCAGCGTTGATTTAGTATCACTGAGATGCTATTATAGTTTTTGTTAATATTTTGAATTAGATTTTATTTTTATATTTTCTGCTTTAATGTTAATTTTAGTTAAAGTTTTAGTAATTTTGTTGTGTTTGTCATTTTTATAACTTTTTGTTGTTTTTAAATATGTCTATATATATTTTTTTTTTTCAAATTTTTATTTCAGTTTGAGATATTTTAGTACATCAAGTCAATGAGTTGCCTTGCCAGCTAGCTGAAATTAAATCAATTAAGTTTAATGTTTTTTAATACTTTATTTTATTTCATTTAACATTTATGTTAAGTAGCACATTTTTATGCTTTTTGTTTTAGTTGACTATAATAACCCTGATGCAAACCACCTAATACTTAGTAATTGGGAAGGGGGGCTTAGGTGTGTATGTAAGTGATTACCAATGTAAAAAAAAAAAAACCACTTTATGTCAAAAAGGTTGCTGACCCCTGAACTAAGGCCTTCATTACAATGTTGAATGTAAATTAAATTTATCAATCATCAGTCAACAGCAACAATGGTTCAGTGGTTCCTTGTCTGATTTCAAACAAATGAAACATTATTAAATGATTTACAACACAAGGCTGTGGAAAACCCTAAGCCTAAGGCAAACACAGGAAATGGGACAAGGCTAGAATAAACCGATGCACACAAGACTTCAATAATCCAGTGGTACGTACCAATCGGCTGGTAATCCGAGGAGATGTCTGAAGGCGCTTTCAATACTGCAGACCTTCGGTACACCACATGCACTCTTCCCCTGTCCTCGTGTTCCTGTGTTCCTCGCTCCAGAGGCTCAATGAAGTACTCATCGGAATCAGTTCGAATCATACCAGCCTCGGGAGAACAAAAATAAGAATAATTGTTGACAGAAATAAAGGGGAAATTGAAGTCTCTCTAACCAAAGACTTATCTAGAGAATAAACCTATAAATAACTACGACAGATAGACAGATTTGACAGTACAAATTATACTTTGTATGTACATTATGAAATATGTTCATAAATGTAGGTGACAATAAATCTCAACACTGAATGCAAGGCCCCTGCCAAAACACATCATATGGTTTTGTTGGAAGGGCAGATGCTCTATTTATCAGCCAACCCTCATCCCCTCATTTACTATCATCTTTAATCTAACATATGGTAACAGTCACAACATATTATTAACAGGCACAGAACACATGGCTCACATCCAAACATTCCTTATACTCAAAGTTAAGCAACACATCATACATTTTTCGGCCTCATGAAAATTCTATCGAATTGTGCTGATAAAAGACAGTCCAGTGTGTGCCTTCACAAACAAATATTTTCCGGAAGCCCCGATAACAAATGAAAACACCAGAGAGAGTTAAATGTTTGATGCATTTGTCAGTGAATAATCACGGGTTTGAATCTCCTCTCTGCTCTCTGCTCTCAGCCTCCTATTAGTTTCAAAATCAAAGGCATCTTTAATTCAAAAATGCTTTCAGGATACAAAACGCACCAACACACACAGTTGTAAACAAAATTTGTTTTTCCTGCATAACTCAAACTAATTCCCCTGACTTATTTCCTTAATGAGTCTGAAAAACTTGTATTATATAATTATATATCACACAAAATTATTCAGAAATCAACAAAGTGGGAATAATTTAGACCTGAAAAGTCTAAAATCAAAGTTTTAGTATTGTTAAAATTTTAATTATCATATATAATGAAAAGGAAAACTTCAAGGATTTAAAAATATATATTTTACCAATTCAGCTTTTCTCTCAAATTGCCATACTGATAATATAATAAATATCTAATTAACAAAAAAATAGAATAGCAGTATTTTCACCATTGGACCCCACTGTATATTACTACATTCTTTGTGTTTTATTTACTACACAAAATCATTCAGAATCCATCTGTCAATTTAGTATACTCATAATATAAAAATAAAACAAACAAGCAAACAAAAATGAAATAAGGCAATAAACTGCAAAGCAGCCGCATTTTCACCAGTGGTCTTTTTATTACACCACTGTATATTATTGCATCCTGCGTGTTTCAACTTATGTACAACATGTGTGAGTCACTACAAATCATACTGACATCACACCAGACCATCTTGACTTGCAATATGTGATCATACATGTACATGTGCTCACTTCTGTAGTGTGAGTTCATATGCTCAACTGTGTATTTGTCTCTGTGCACGCGAGTGTTCGAATGTACAGTACTTCAAGTGTGTGTGTGTGCATGGACCGACCTCCTTGCTCTTTTGAAACAGCCTCTCAGTTTTACCTCCAGCCCCAGAGCTGGCCTCCTGGACACAGAACAGCCTCTCAGAGGCCATGCTTTGGAATGTGCTGAGAGACTAGCGCTCTCTCTCTCAGTCCACTCTCCCCTAGTCATAACCTGGCCACCCCTTCTCAGCGCCATCCTGTGCACTCAAGAACACAGGGTTTACCTTTCTCCATGCCTGCTGCCTTTATACATTTCCGATGAACTCAATGCGTCAGTAGTCAGTTTTTGCTTATAGGAATTTTTAAAATGCAACCAAGGTATTAGCAGATTTCTAAAGCTGCACAAATGCACCATGAGAATCGCTCCACCACAATAACATTGGATCATTATGTATTATTATAAAAACTCATACCCAGTCTTGTTCAAACTGCCCGAGGCATATAAATATGACGTGCACTGCATGTGCACGAGGACAGAATCAGTATGTGCCAAACATACGTGTTCCAACCCCATGATTCTTCCCTGCAGACACACAGGTCACTGCACCGACCACCTGAGCCAAGCTGTTTGACTCTTTGAGAGGGAGTATCTTTGCATTTTAATCACTTAAATTAGAAGTGAATTAATGCCATTTATTGCAGGAATAATTCCCTGATGACAGTAGATTGTAACAGAGCATAGCTCCCAACTGCTGTTTAACCGTGTAAGATACTGTTGCCTTTGGGTGCATGCCAATATAGGAAAATACTCTAATATAACCCTAAACTATGTTCTAATTGGTCTGTTGTATACTAACCTTAACTGACAATCAATCAGTAAAGCTAAAGGTCATAAAAATTATTAATCAATAATGAAACCTAGATCAATGGAATCTAGTAATCACTGGCACCACAGCTGTCAGAGCCTGTCATCAAGAGCCTGTCTGACATGTATACATGGCCATTATTATGAAAAAAAAAATTATTGCTGTTCTTCAATGATTGCAAGTTGCTTAGGGAAAACAATAAGAATTAATGCTGAGATAGTGCACTTTGTTTCCAAAACTTTTGGAGGTCAATGCATGTGAAACGTTTTTAAAAAAGGATAAAAGAAAGAAATACTGCATAATATATGAGAGCTCAGGAGGATTTAATTAAAACCCTTCAGCTATTATTTTCCATGCACCTGCTGAAAACACCAGCAAAGTTGGTCATGTTATGTTATGTTAGATGTTGGTATCCACACCAGACCTCTAAACTAATTTAACTAGCAAGACTTCCTTGGCCAACCAGCATCATTATGGTGGCTATGGTGATCCACCAATTATACAAACAGCAAACCAGTCCTAACCAGGAAATTCATGCTGGTCTAAGGTGGTATTTTCAGCAGAGACATTATTGCTTATACTTCAGATATTATCAGTGGCGGCTCGTCGGGGGAGGCAGGGGAGGCACAGCTTCCCCAAAATTTTGAGGTGAAAATGGGAGGAGGACGATTTAATGTTAATAAAATTCACAATTAATTTCAGTTCATGTCTTAGAATGTCCTTGCTAGCCTCCTTTCTGATATCAACCAATCATCATAGAGACGTAAATTACGTGATATTAGTTTGAATGTCTCCCGCTGCGCTGATAATGTACCAAGTACTTATGATGAGTAGCGATATTGAATAGGCTATTTGATCGCCAACAGATGTACCAAGCTGTCATTCAAACAGTAACGTTATATATACAAATTAAAAATAAAGGGAGAACATGCCTAAGCTGGATATAGGCTACAGCAGTCGGCTTAATTAAATGGCACAACAGGCAGCTCTCTTTTAACACAGACTTTTAAGAAGGGATGGATGTTTGCTTCAAGTGATAGGCCAGGTAAGTGAAATTATATTATCTTGATGTGTGTCACTTTCTTTAAGTTTTCTGAGTAAAACCCAACCAAAAAGCCATTTTAAAGTGGTTAAGCAAATAATAATAATAATAATCGGCAGGGATCCCCAGACCAATACAATTAGTGTGCCTCCTCTATTTTATAACCCACGAGCCGCCACTGGATATTATTTCCAAAAATGAACCTTTATCATTTGTTAGTGTGAGGCATCACATACATCAAGTACAAATTAATTGTTTGGAAAAGACTTCGGGAAAAGAGGAAGATGAAATAAGGAGAAAAAAATTCAGCCTAAGAACATCAAGGGTGGAGGAAATTTTAAAAAAGGACAAAACTTTCAAGACTTTTAAAGTGTGGTATTGTACATAATGTCCTCCCGAATTAGGGTACAGTAAGGAAACAATGATCCAGTAGACTAAGACAGAATCTAAAGTTCTCAAGCTAAAATAATTGTGACATATTTGTATCCTTATAAATGTATTTTATGTTTTATAAATGATTTTTTTTCTTAGGCTCTTTGTATCCAAGGAAACCAATTTAGAGAACGTAGAAACAGAAATAAAAACAGTTTCATTAACATTAACATTGAAATGTTCTTCTAAGAAACCATTTTACTGGACTGCACAGAAAACAAACAGCCCTCCATAATAAGACTGAGGTCAGAAAACATCGCAGCTTATCACGTTCAATGAACTACTGCCATTCCCAATAACCCAATTTTACACTCAGCCCTCATTAAAAACATTAAACGCATCTCTGAGGTGACAGTACCAGCGAGAAACATGGAGAACAGGGTGGTCAACACTATTACCGCTCCATTAGCAACACCAACCAACGAGCAGCTGGCTATGTGGAGTGGACAATCATAGGTGGATGGACAGAGCCTCTTGCCTTTACCTGAACTGCAGTCCTCGAAATGGATCAAGAGTCCTGTGTTCCATCAGTTTAATATCCCCAGCATCAGCGGCCGCCAAGCAGACACCAGCTATGGGCCAAGACAAACATATGGGATTCAGCTGAAGGGGTCCAGTTTTCTAAGACGGCACTCCAGTCTAAACTTCTTAAGGAGCCGGTCTGAACGTGCTTTATTTAAAAAAAGGTACTGCCACTTTCAAAAAAGCGTGGATTCAGCCGACACACTGCTACCTTTCACCCGCCATGTTGTTTAAAGGTGTGTTTGGTTTAGAAATGTGTGTAAACCTTCGTCATCATTACCTGCCATTTTCATCCCTCCTTTAAAAGGAACTTTTAAAAAGTTACACCAGTTAATTTCTTTCACTGGGAGAAAAAAAAGAAAGAAAAAAATTCAAAAATAATCTAAACCAGAGAGGAAAAGAGGAATCTCTGTATTTTAAGGAAGAACATTCAAAATAAATGTGAAAAGTTAAGCAAAATTATTTCACAAGTACTCAGGAAAATAACATAATAATAATTTTTACACCATACATTTTGTTACTTAGAAAAAAAATACTGTCTAAAACATACTGGTCATCACATATCATGATGGTACTGAATAACATGCTAGAAATTTTAATGACTAACAGATGTTTATCCTTAAAAAAATGCCTTACCAAACAGAAACAAAATTGATTTGTTTCTCATTCACAATACATATTGTAAAGCAGCTTTACAAAGAAAAGTGTCTAACATATTCCAGTAAGCAAAGGAAAGTGGAAAAAAAAAAACATCTAAAATACTGTTACAGGTGCTCAAACTATGACGGAAGGGCAGGAAAAAAAGAAAAAAAATAGACACACTATGTCAGTTTACTGTTTTTACTTCAATTTCTTTAATAATGTGCAAGCTGCAGGATATTTGGTCTGATAAAAGAGCATTTAGCTAAAAACATCATATCACACATCATAATAATCTATGTGTCCACTCAAAATGTGCGATCTGTCACTCTGAGGGTGTGTCTGTAAAATGTGCAGTAGCGAGAGTGATAATTGCTTTCAACGCACAGTCAATAATGTCTTCATATATATGCGCCATTACAGTAGGGAAAATACAAACCACACTTTTGAAAGCCTAGAGTGTACACAAGGTATCAATTTATTACACTTTTATTATCCCAGCCACAGTCTAATCACGATGAAAGTGTGAAAACTTCATTTAAAAATCTGCTCTACATTCAGTCCCACAACACCCTGCATGAACCTGCTGCTTCCATACAAAATAAATTGAAAATGGATACTTGAAACTACTTGAGCAACAGTATGAAAATGTTTGCATGATTTTTCAAAATTTCTGTATGTGGCAAGCACAAAGGAACTCTGAAAAAAGAAAAAGGCATGGTATGTGACGTAATTTTAAATCTAATTCGAAAAGACAACATACAAATCAAATCAGAATCATTCATTTCTTTTTGTGTCGCTCTGAAAAAGCACCCAAAGCAAACATTTACCCATTACTCTGAGTGGTGGCAAGACCTGCATGGCTAACTCTAAATAAAACCCAAGCTGCTGGTGAACAGGCCCCAGTGTCCACAGCAATGACAACAGAAAATGTGGCTTTAAACTGGTCATAATTAAAAATGTATAAATATATTAATACATCAATAAAAGCAGCCAAACATACACGGCTGGACTTGCTAGTCTCTGGCCTCTCCTAAAGCAGACCTAAAGAAATAAGTTGCCTCTGCATATCCTCCAACACCTCCCCTCCTCAACCTCAAACCATATACCAAAACAGCTCAGGGGTCAAGCCTCTGCAACAGGCAAGTCCTCGGCTGAATCAACAAAGTACATCAATAACTATTAGTGAATACAACTCTTGTGTACGGGTGCACTTCTCAGGGGGAAGGAACTGGCTCGGTTTCTTTCTCAATCAAAGGCAACCTTTTTTTCTGGATATGCTAAACCCCTAACATGCCCTCTTCTGTATAACTGAAGCATATACAGCCGTTCTTCACAAATGCTTAACAAATTATACTGGAGATGGACTAAAGGCCTTTCTTTTTAAGAGAGGACGAGAGTCTTATTAAATGTAAAGTGGGGATTTGAGTCTAATCCAAAATATCAAAGCATCTGTTTTCTCCAACCTCTCTTAGTTGCTTTAGATAATGCTTTGTAATGGAAGTCTTGCCAGTAAAAACAGAATGTTATGAAATATTTTGGGACTGCTGCCAGCTAATTTGCACTTTTTTGGTGCATTTCAAGTGCATTTAGAAAGACAGAGATTCATAGAAGGGGGGATTTAGTTTAGCATGGCTAAAATCCTTTAGCTGTAAAAACACAAGCAGAACTGAGGTAACAGTAAAAATCAGGACAGCCTGTTATGATCCAAATGTTACCTGATTTCAAGCTGAGATGCTGAAGCTGAAGTCACTGAGTTCGGCCAATATTTGGTGAAGAATATTTGTGTTCCCAGATGGATGGTTTCTGAGTTTAAACTGGTGTTGGACTGAATAAAAGCCTCACCCGAGTTTGCAAAGTTTGAACATAAGGAGTGAAACTCAATGCTGCTCCTTCCAAAGAAAAGCAACTACTTCTGATAGCTCTGTTGGTTCAGAAAACTTGCTTTACTCTCTTTCGTTCAGAACACTTTCTCACTCTTAATATAGCTGTCCAACTAGAACTTAAAGACATTCACCCTACAACGAAAATCCGGACATAATACATTCAGCCGCATATGATTTCAAGCCTGTATAACTTTCTATTTTCTGTTTAGCAGAAAAGGGGAAAAAAATGCTCTTTCAGTTCCTATTTCATAGAACAGGGGTTAATGATTTCAAGCTTCAAAAAGGCCACAGATGCATGATAAAAGTACTATCAAATGGTCCATATTTATGAAATAACAAAGTCATTATTCACTTAAAACCTTGACACCCAAACTAGTTCTCAAGAGGTTTCATGGCAAAGGTAGCGATTTTGAATTCATGAATGAAACTTTCTTTTGAGTCGAATGATTCATTCTTAAATCTAATTCATTCAGCTCTCAAGTTCAACTCACTGACTGTCTTAAATGTTTAGCAGCTGTCTGGAGTGGAAGGTTATCAGTGAATGGCATAAAAGTTGGTCTCTTTGTCACACAAAGCTTGTATGGCTTCAGAAGACTCATAAGTCATGTAGTCCACTTTTATTGTAGTTTTTTTTTTTAAGCTTAAAAGCTTCAGTCCAAATTATTTTCATTGCCATGGAACAGGGGACCGGCACAGTCTTCAGAATCTATTCTGCAACAAGGAAGAAATAAAGTCAAAGAGGTTTGAAAAACATGATGAAAATGAGAGAAGATTATTTAACTGGTAACTGGAAAATTTCTTTAACTGGTAACGCATTGTATCAGCAAGGATATCTGTTGTGTTATTTGTGTAAATGGGATATAAAATTCCATGTAAGTGCATCTACAGAATCTTCCACCATTCTTGACCCACTTTTGCTGCAGCCATGTGAGGACAGAACATTTTGTAGTAAGGTTAAAAAGGCATGTTGCTTTGGTTAAAAAACATTCCATTCTTCAATTGCGTATTAAATTCACATGCGCAATAAATCTTTTTTGTTACTTTCCAGTTTGTCTCTAGACACTGGCAGTTACAGATGATGAGAGTCTGGAGCGTTAAGAACAAGGCACATTGAGTGATCCACTGAGTAAATGGTGGGACACACACTGGTATGCCAGAGATGTCAGAGAGCAGAGATGTGTTTACTCTTAAAACAGAGTACACCCACTTGTGACAGTTCAGGTCTCATACATGTTTTGGTCACTGGCACTTCTGTTTGATGTAGGTTGTGCAGCCACCATGTCTTAACTTAATAAAAAATGACTATGACAGCACAGTTCTCCTCTCTGAACTCCACTGTACATCCTAGTTATGCTGCGATAACAACAGTGTTTCCTGCACCCTCCACCACAACTGAATTTACCAAAGATTTACCACAAAATAATGGCAAGAAAACACTTCACATGGGCTACACACAAACTATAAAAAATATACAGTGCAATCCAGTTCACGAACAAATAAGTTATTTTAATAAATTGCTCAAGACTCACTTTAAATGAGTCTGATGAATCATTCACTGAATGAACTCACTGAATCCATCAAAGCGGTTACTGAATCAACATATGACTAGACTATAACGTCTAGTGAGAGTCTCACAGGCTGCATGTAAAAATAAACATACAGAGTGAGCAGTGTAATCCAATTCACAAACAAATGACTCTTATGAGCAATCCCTAGCCTAAAAGAATAGTTCAAAAACGCACAAACCAGTTACCTGTTTGAATCAGTTTGACAAATTCTTCACTGAATGAACATACATACATCTGCCGTTCAAAAGTTTGAGGTTGGAGAAAGAAGTCTCTTATGCATTTAATTGATCAAATACAGTAAAAACATTTATATTATGAAATATTATTACAATTTAAAATAACTGTTTTCTATTTTAATGTATCTTAAATTGCAATTTTTTCCCTTTGAGGGCAAAATTGAGTTTTCAGCAGGCATTATTCCAGTCTTCAGTGTCACATGATCCTTCAGAATCATTCTAATATGCTGATTTGGTGCATAATAAATATTTCTTATTGTTATCAATGTTGAAAATGGCTGATGCTTAATTTTTTTGTTATTGAAACCATTATTTTTTTTTCTTCAGTATTCTTTGATGATTAGTTGAAAGGAACAGCATTTATTTGAAATAGACATGTTTGTAACTGTGTAAACATTTTCACTCTCTTTTGATCAATTTCATTCAGCCTATATTTCGAAATGCATATATTTATATAACTAATCGGCTTACAGTTATTTTTATGCTACTTTATATTGCAGATTGGTGTTTCTTTTCATATTATTTGAATCTATTGTAGTAATTATAAACACACTAGTTTGTATAGCAAATAGTTCACTGGACTTTTTTATTCTTCTAGTTACTTACCTATAACAGCTAATGAATCAGAAGCCTTGCCCATTCACAGAAAATTGCTAACTTCCAATTATTAGTGTCATATACACTTATGTTTGTTAGTTGCTGCTTGGTAGAGCAATATAAATCACCATTAGGACTTCTTAGTGCCTAAGAGGTATGCCGCTCACTAGGTTTTGAAGCAGAGCTAACACTAGAACTCAAGGAGGAATTCAAGGCATGATGGGAAAAAAAGAAGTTCAAAGTCATCACAGCTGTGAAATGGATCTGAGAAAGACTGTGAACATGTCAGATTGTTAGTGGCAGAGTGGGCAGAAGAACACAGACTCCTCTGACCATTAATGTCATTATTCTCCTGACAAAGGTACGTTGGGGATGAAGTTCTGGCTCAGGGCCAGTCTCGCGTGTGAAGCTCAGCCAGGAGTTCAGTAACGCAGTCAGCTCTGATCATCAATGAGTGAGGAGCCTCATTCAGCACCCTGGCCACAGAGTACAGCAGTACGCATTATAGAGGCCAAGCTATGAGTGACACAGAGCCGTAGATTAGCAGAGGATAATTCCCATTGCCTAGTGAACACGCTGACTGCTGACCCTGTTTCAGTCCCTATTGGAAAGGGAACAGGCAATGGTTTGGCTCTTTGATATTTCTACCAAAGTATTTGTGCTGACATTCCAAAACCTTGTTGAGTTGTTAAGCAGAAACAGAACCATTCACTTTTCTCCACTTTCAGAGGAATGTTCACAGGCCTGAAACATGCCTGTGTCATATAAGTGAGCCTCCCACTCCTCCTTCTCCTTCTCCTCCTCCCCCAGCTAAAATCATCCCTCCATCCCCCACAACCTCTCAAAGAGGAAATATCTGCTTCACGGGCTACATGTGAAGACTTTAAGATCCACCATGGCTGTAATTAAGACCAGTGAAACATAACTTGGTGTCGACTCAGAGTGCCACTTTACATCAAAGACTGTCCACGTAAGCATTTGATCCATTACTCAAGGAAGTGGTGGAGTTTAGATGGAAAAAGTAAATCTAAAGTCTCAGTGGGTCTTGTAGAAATACACAGTCAAGATTTCAAAGGTCATCACATCATTCTAAGACAATTTAAACATTCAGAGCTGAAGGAAAATGTATAAAGGAGTCACTTCAAATGGAATAGTTCAGCTTGTCTCAGAGCAGATTAACTCATAGATTCTAATAAGTACTGAATCTGAAAACATGTCTTTCTATTGGACTGCAAGCAAAAACATACAGCATTGAAAGGTAAACCAATTCATGAACACATTCATGAACAAAAGTCTTTCAATGAGTGGGCCTCATGGGATGATGTTAACTCTTATGAGTTGTTCTTGTAATGAATTGTTAAAAAAAAAAAACTTACAAACACATGAGCCACCACTTGAATCAGTACGATGAACTCGCTAAATGAAGCAGCTGAATCAACTGAATCTGATTCACTAGTGAGAAAACATTCATTCCCTTTCAGTCGGTCACTCCGAGTCATGTCGGTGACCGACGAATTGGGATATCACTTCGATAGACCAATCTACTTCGGGGTGGTCTGCGCTCCCGTCGCATGTCGCAACTCGCCCGCCACTTCCTCCTTTGGAGTCAGAAGCATCTGAGGTCGCTTCGTGCTGTTCACATTCCTGGGCTGCTCAACCGGGCAGCCGACGAGCTGTCTCGAGCTGCGCTCCCGGGAGAATGGCGACTTCATCCCCAGACGGTCCAGCTGGTTTGGAGACGTTTCGGAGCCGCTCAGGTAGACCTGTTTGCTTCTCCAGAAACCTCTCACTGCCAGTTGTTCTTCTCCCTGGCCGAGCTCGGCACCGACGCACTGGCACACAGCTGGCCACGGGGCCTTCGCAAGTATGCGTTTCCCCCAGTGAGCCTTCTTGCACAGACACTGTGCAAAATCCGGGAGGACGAGGAGCAAGTCTTGCTAGTGGCGCCGTATTGGCCCACTCGGACCTGGTTCCCCGAGCTAGTGCTCCTCGTGACAGCCCCTCCTTGGCCGATTCCTCTGAGGAAGGATCTACTGACTCAGAGACGGGGCACCGTTTGGCACCCGCGTCCAGACCTTTGGAAACTCCATGTCTGGTCCCTGGACGCGGAGGTTCTAGGTGACCTACCCCAGGCGGTAGTGAACACCATCACTTCGGCAAGAGCACCGTCTACGAGACACGCTTACGCCTTGAAGTGGAACCTGTTCGTCGAGTGGTGTTCTTCTCGCCGAGAAGACCCCCGGAGATGCCTGATTGCAGCAAGGGCTGGAGCGAAGGCTGTCTCCCTCCACCCTCAAAGTCCAGATTGCTGCTATTGCTGCGTACCATGACCCGGTGAATGGGAAGTCCGTAGGTAAGCATGACCTCGTCATCAGGTTCCTTAGAGGGGCCAGGAGGTTGAATCCTACCCGGCCCCCCTCTATACCCTCTTGGGACCTGTCTCTAGTGCTAAAATCACTACAGCAGGGCCCATTCGAGCCTTTGCATTCAGTTGAGCTAAAGTTTCTTTCATTGAAAACTCTGCTCCTGCTTGCACTGGCCTCCATCAAGAGGGTAGGGGACCTGCACGCATTTTCGGTCGACGATTCGTGCCTAGAGTTTGGGCCGGCTGACTCCCAGGTAATCCTGAGGCCCCGGCCCGGCTACGTGCCCAAGGTTCCCACTACACCCTTCAAAGACCAAGTGGTGAACCTGCAAGCGCTGCCCCCGGAGGAGGCAGACCCAGCCCTGGCTTTGCTCTGTCCCGTCCGAGTATTAAGGTGCTACGTAGACCGGACACAAAGCTTCAGGACCTCAGACCAGCTCTTTGTCTGTTACGGAGGCCGGCAGAAGGGGAATGCCGTCTCTAAGCAGAGGATGGCCCACTGGATTGTGGATGCCATCACCCTGGCTTATCAGGCACAGGGTGTGCCCTGCCCATTCAGGCTGCGAGCTCACTCAACTAGAAGTGTTGCATCCTCCTGGGCGTTGGCTCATGGCGCCTCGCTGACAGATATTTGTAGGGCTGCGGGCTGGGCGACCCCCAACACGTTCGCTAGATTCTATAGCCTCCGTGTGGAGCCGGTATCCTCCTGTGTTCTCACCTCAAACGGGTAGTGGCGCCGAGAGGCCCCGGTTAGTGTCGGCTTGCTAAAACTGCTCCAGAGTGTCCTACAGTAGACCCTGTTGAGATCCTCCGTCACCCTCGGCAGCGGACGCGGCGGAACGTCCGGCGCCGGGCCTTCACGATGAATCCGCGGGAACCGTGGAAGGCTGGGTTCCATATTGAGACCTAAGCGGTTCTCGTATGTGTATAGCCCACGGTATAGCCATAGAGCCCGTGTTTCCCCGGCAGACTTCTGCCTTTCCAAGAGGGTTACAATCACCTCCATTTCTCCATATACACCTAAACGGATGCTATATGTGTATTTGCTTCCGAAACCTCCTTCGGGAAGGATGGGGCTTCCGCAGCGTCCCTGTTCCAAGTGGAGCGGGTACGTTTTCCCAGTGTTATCCAGTCTCACTTAGTAAGGTAGTGCTTTGAAAAATGGTGAGTGGAACTACTTGTCCCGAGCCCCGGCCTACACCAGATAGGGGCGCAGGCGGCTCGCACAGGGCACTGGAAGGGGCAGCACCATGGCGCTTTGGTAGGGATCCCAATTCGTCGGTCACGACGTGACTCGTAGTGACCGACTGAAAGGGAACGTCTCGGTTACGTATGGTAACCCTCGTTCCCTGAAGGAGGGAACGGAGACGTCACGTCCCGTCGCCACGGTTGCTGTACCACCGCTGAGCGGCCGGGTCGCCGGCTCGGCTCCTCAGCGAAAACCTGGTATGCATTGCACCTGCTGCCTTATTATACTCACGCTGTGATCAGCGGCAGCTGGATGCAATAATTGCATGCCAATGTGCATTGGCTCGTTTAGTTTACACTCGAAGTAGATTGGTCTATCGAAGCGATATCCCAATTCGTCGGTCACGACGTGACGTCTCCATTCCCCTCCTTCAGGGAACGAGGGTTACATACGTAACCGAGACGTTC
>NW_015642206.1:572874-574756 GCF_001515625.1 Sinocyclocheilus rhinocerous | reverse complement strand
GGATCCCTACCAAAGCGCCATGGTCGGCATGGTCGTCGGTCACCGACGTGACTCGGAGTGACTGACTGAAAGGGAACGACTCGGTTACGTATGGTAACCCTCGTTCCCTGAAGGAGGGAACGGAGACGTCACGTCCTGTCGCCACGGTTGCTGTACCACCGCTGAGCAATAATTGCATGCCAATGTGCATTGGTTCGTTTAGTTTACACTCGAAGTAGATTGGTCTATCGAAGCGATATCCCAATTCGTCGGTCACCGACGTGACGTCTCCGTTCCCTCCTTCAGGGAACGAGGGTTACCATACATAACCGAGACGTTCTCTGAATGAATTCGTCAAAGCAGATACTGAACTAACATTATGAATTAAATTCATTCAATTGTCTTTTGCAGTCATATCCAATCAAATTATGAATTTATATTCAATGATTTTACTGCATCCTAAAATTAATAATAATAATAAAACAACCATGCAAACTGTCAGATAAATAGCTTCCTTTACATGGCTTTCTGACTGAGTACAAACTAGATTTTTTATTGTTAATGTTTTTTTTTTCCTATGTAGTTCATTTGTAAAAAAAGCTGACACATTCCACTTGATTCCAAGGAGAAAGAGAGAGTGTGGTGTCCAAGTTTAGGCTCAGATAAATAAAGCCCTGTGCTAAATGCCATCGCTTGATTCCAAAGAAACGCCCTTTTCCACTGAGAGCCTCATCAATGCAGACGTCACTCCTTTGCCCATGCTTGTCTATATAAAGTCTTTGGAAGTCTATGCAAATTTGATTTCCCAATTTTACCTCTGTATTTATTGTTGAAGAGTAAAGCTCTCCTCTGATGTGATGTTCTCTGATGTTGGACAGGCCCTGGGGAGAGCAGCTTCATCCTATTTGTCAGCTTTCTGGGGTGACCCACAGTACACTCTACTCTACTATCACTCTGGACACTCGCCTCAAGCTTGCATAGTCTTTTGTGAGGAAATAGAAAGGCCAAAAGATACACAGTACAATACACAATTTCCCTGAATGAGCTGATCTGAAGACTGGCAGGTGAGTGAATTAGTACCACCCTCAGCACAGCATGTGCTAAAAGGGGAATGAATAACTTTTCATTTAGCTATAAGCAAGATTTTCAATGAATAACTTACATTTCGGACAATTACTCACACAAAGTTATTGGACAGCTTTTAAAGGGCTTGGAATATAATAAATGGCTCATCTGGGCTGATTTTTTTATCTTTTTGAAGGCTGACAGCCACTAGGCCTAGTCTACTTTGGTTGTATGGAAAAAAGCCACTAATAATTTAATAACAATGTTCAATGTAATCTTCTGCAAAACTCTAAATAATAGTTATTGTACATTGTAATGTTTTTGATGCCTACATTCAAATAGACCATATAAAACCATTTATTTTAATTGTTATTTTTATTTAGAAAAATTTTTTAAGAAAAATTTTTTTTAACTATTAAAGTGCCCCTATTATGCCATTTTTAAGGTTGCTAATATTGTTTTACGAGTCTCCTAAAACAGGTTTTCATGCATGCAAGGTCAAAAAGCACGTTAGTTTTCTCAAAAAATAGATTTAATTTGACCTCATTTCTAAATGATTCGTAAACAACTCGTGCAAAGCAGTTCAAAGAATCAGTCTCTCTAAACCCCTACTTTCCGAGAGCCTTCACTGCTGTGATTGGTCAGATGGCGCAGTCCTTTGTGATTGGTCCAGAGCCGCAGAGAGATTGGCTCTGGATTGGTCTACCGCGTACAGCGCGTGTCGGAAACGAAACGCCCATTGCCATGACGGAATGACAGCCCTGGAGACTTGTCAATACATAGAAAAGATGGTATCGATTGTACATTACCAGTTCGAGCCGGAGTCTGATGATGAAAC
>NW_015642206.1:556132-572501 GCF_001515625.1 Sinocyclocheilus rhinocerous | reverse complement strand
TGTTACTTCGTGACGTAGAGCCGTAACAGAATAAGATTCGAATTCCTGACAACTCATTTAGGCGTTTGCGAGCTGACTCTATTTTTGATAGACAATAACTTTATTTATCGTGCACTGTCGGCTTCAAAACTTTGCGGATAGTTTATGTTCACATACAGCTACATGACACACTGCATAAAAGGTAATATTCGAAAAGGCATAATAGGGGCACTTTAAGAGAAAAATTTATTTTTTAGATTACTGGCTTATCTGTATTGGCTAGGATTTTAATATTGCTGCATTGGTAGTTTGGAGAGACATGAGAGTTAGAAGATGATTGAGTGAGGCGGTGATCTGTCCCTTTAAATAAAGAAAATGTCAAACATAAGCAAACTGCAATTTCCCTGAATGAGCTGATCTGAAGACTGGCAGGTGAGTGAATTAGTACCACCCTCAGCACAGCATGTGCTAAAAGGGCAATTAATAACTTTTCATTTTGCTATAAGCAAGATTTTCAATGAATAACTTACATTTCGACAATTACTCACACAAAGCTATTGGACAGCTTTTAGAGGGCTTGGAATATAATAAATGGCTCATCTGAACTGCTTTTTTATCTTTTTGGAGGCTGACAGCCACTAGTCCTAGTCTACTTTGGTTGTATGGAAAAAAGCCACTAATAATTGAATAACAATTGGCTAGAATTTTAATATTGCTGCATTGGTAGTTTGGAGAGACATGAGAGTTAGAAGATGATTGAGTGAGGGGGTGATCTGTCCCTTTAAATAAAGAAAATGTCAAACATAAGCAAACTGCAAATATTATGGGGGAAAAAATGATGGTCATAGAAGCAGGTTTAGAAGAGTCTAGGCATGACTCACCACTCAATATGCCAGTGAGGATTTGCATAGAAGTTTAGAAACCAACTGCGCTGGCATTATGAAGTATGAAAATAGGCCAAAATAGTTTATAAGGCAATTATATTAACTACACAAACCTACCGCTTTGCAACATCAAGTTTCTGTCACATTTTGTCATTTGGTCCAGACCCTGCTTGTTAAGTTTATTTAAAAACATATATAGGCCTACTTGGAAAGGAAACAACACTCACCAGCCCATCACAGTTGTTAATGGCGACAGAGGTTCCAGGCACATCCGTGATGTCCCCTATAAAAGTGCAGTCTGTTTTCAGCAACTCCCTTCTGAGTATTCTCTCTGAGTGGGTTCCATTCTTAGTCTCATTCCCAGCTATTTCTATCTCATCGTGCCATTCCACCATGGCTCCTGGAGCCACTAATCTTTGGTTGGGATGTAGTCGGAGGTGGAATTCCTTGCCAAAGACAGTGATGTTAAAGAACAGCCTGTCTACCGCTTGCGTTGACTCTTCCAAAACCTCCCGCTTCACACGCTGCTTGTGATTGGCCGAAAGAAGATGCGAGAGGTAGTGTCCCTCTGCGTCGGTACTGATGGGAGTAATGAGGCCATATTCTTTCAGACGGCTCTTCAACGAATCTGATAAAACATAAAGACACACATGTAGAATTTCTCTTAATTATATTAAAATTAGTTAGAAAACATTCACATCTCATGCCACTTATAAATGCATGCTGGATTTCAAGTCTTGACACATGAATGATGGTTTGCATGAGGGAAAACATTTCAAATCGAAAAATGTGCCAGAGACAAAAGCTCTTCACCTTGATATTTGTCATGGCAGTTTTGGCTAAGCAAGAAATAAAACTGTTTGCCTCCCATGACTGCCTGTTTTAGGGCTTATACGAAAACTAAATAATTCATTCAGTTTCTTCAAATACAACATGTTGAGGTCAGCCATCTAATATTGAGACATCCTAACATCTGTTCAACACTTCTTAAAGAGGACGTTTGAATGTGAATTCCTTGTTTAATTGAATAAACATACACTTTTTTAAGCATTACATTTTAATCAATAATGTTAACAATAATACTGTCATTTCTCATTTGTCATTTACAGCTACTAAATTTAGTGAGTTGTCAATTTCAACCTGATTTACTGCATTGGTAATTAAATTAAAATCTAAATGTGGATGAAAAATGCAATGAACACATCACTGCAGGTTGGGACTTTTTAATTTACAGGATCAAGTAAGAGTTTTCACAGTGTACAATTAACTTCTTGAAATTCTCCCACTGTTCATTAAAAAGAGAGAGAATAATTTCTTTAGTTAATTTATTATAAGTCTAACTGACTAAACAATGTATTATCCTGTGCAACTTGCGTGTCACTCCCAACTTTAATTAACAAACTATTAAAGGTGTTAAAGTCTGTTAAAAGTTCTTTAGAGATTGATTTGGATCATCTCTTAGGGTAAACTTAGGGCTTTTTCTGTACTGGCTGTTAAACAGTTCTGATTAATTTTCTAATTAAAATATTTGTCATTAAACATTGAGAGGAGATGCAAGTGATAACAGTTAAACCCCACATGACTTGGCAGAGTGTGACTCTAGTTTGCACTTTGCAGCTGTCTACATAAATTATTAATGAAGCATCAAGTTATAAAATGACTTTTTCACCTTTAAAATAAGTTTAAGAAACAAAAAGAGCATACAAATAGCAGAAATGTTTGAGGACCACAAGGCTGTATTCTTTACCTTCTTTATCTACACTTTCACCAGCCTGCAAGAAAAAAAAGAGAACAAAGAGACAATGCATGAAACATGCAGCCAAGACATTTACAAAACATCTGAAAAAGTACTATTGGTAGAAACCAAAAGGAATGTAAGAGTATCCAAATCTGACATTCAACTTTCAATTTCATTTGTGGCAAGCCTTTTTAACACATATTTTTTTGTTAATACTATTTGCTAAGATGTAACCCAACAGTGACAAGTGGCAGAGGAACAAGCAACTCATCCATTGTTGTTGTGGTTCAGATATCAAATATTCCAACAAGAATGTGCTCCAGCTGTAGCTGGTACTTATTTTACATTTACTAGTATTAGGTGCCTGTACATTTTTGTTATTTCTAACCATCCAAATAGTTATCTATTTCATCTTTACTGATACTTATTAGAAACTAGTACCTTATTAAAGACATGAATATCCCATCTCAATTGTTGTGATTAACATTTCATATCTAGTTAACTAGTTACTAGTTACTAACTAATTACTAATCAGAATGGCTACTTTATAGTTTTTGTAAAGTTAAAAAATTGTATTTGTAACAAATAAATACTAGTACACTGGAATAGTAACTAAAATAGCAACTAAAAAGTAAGGATTAACAAATTGTCTGAAGAATTCGATGGGGCAAATGTAACAGTTATTAGTTACAATTACTCAACAAGTACTACAAGTACCTGATAAGATACTACTGAACTTGTTAAAGAAATACATGTGAAAACAGCTTGCCATATTTCACGTGTTTTCTGCCATGCCAACTTTTCAGACACTTTAGCCTTTGGTTTGACAGGTGGGAACACTCTCCTAAAATGCGCACGTTTCTCTCTAGTATGGTTGTACGTAGCCTACTATGCATAATACGAACAGACAGAACAAACTCAATACAGCCTACTGGTATAAATATTCTAATAGCCGGCTTAAATTTTTGTCAAACTGATATGAATTCGAATCGTGTTCCAACGGGAGGGCGACTGTCACATCTCCCGCGAGCTTTCAGTTACACATCACTTGTAATACAACTTTACGTGCATAAACAGTAAATCATTAACACTTACCAGATGAGCTGAAGTCACACTTACTATAACTCCTACCATTAGTAACCTAAGTGACAGGACAACCATCACGAGTCGGGTTTTCTCAACTGAAAGACGAGAAACAGAAACTATAATCCAAAATTGGATGTTTCAATTCGCGGCTGTCTTCTCTAAAAGTGTCGCGCACTACTTATCCTCAAACAAGAGACTTTAAAGGCTGCTTAAAGGTAAGCAAAGAGTAATTAATAGAATTTAAAGTTGTAGAACTTGGGTCAGTGCCTCAGTTTGGTAAACTTATAGGAAAGACATCCCTCTGAAGAGTTGTGGTGGATAAGTTGAGTTGAGCTGGCTGGACAGAGCCTTGTCTGAGCTCTAACCTGGCCCTTCGCGCTGACTAATAAACTACAGACCAGCCCTGCAGTGACGTCATTTTCTACCCTTTCCCAGGAAAGCACATGGTGGGGGGAAAAAAAGAAGAAAAGGAATATGCAAAGAAAACACATGGCGGTGCTTTTCTCAAAGCAAGCTAGTGTGAAAACGGGAGTGAAGATAGTCAAAAGAGGTCTGAGATACTCGTACAGATGCGGCTCCTGTGTTACTTGGCAGGTAATAATAGGATAATGTCATACTATTGCATGGCATTAAATGTCCATAGATTTGATTTCAATACATGTTCATGAGGTTAAGATTTATTTGGTGTTCGTTTTTATAGTTGACCTGACTTTTCCAGTGACTTGACTGGCTTTCATTAAAACAGAGATAATAACAGCTCACAGTGCTTGGAAATTATGTGTTCTGTTTTTTCCTCCATCTCTGATGAGGAACAGAAGGGAGGAACAAAGCAAAGAAAAGGTTACAATCCTCTCCCGTCTCAATCAATGTATTGTTTAATGGCCTTCTACAAGGTCTTTATTTCAGCCAAATTGTCCAAGACACAAATACCGGGCAATGCAACTCATTTTTGCTGTGTTATCATTTCTTTATATGATATGAAATAAAAGATTATTACTGTTTGGAGGAGAGTTTGGCTCAGTTTCCAGTCCTGAGTGTAATAATTTTTTTTTCCAGTTTTTCTTGACCTCTTTGTGGTCTGATTGTGTATCACAAATTTATTTTTTAACACATATTTGCCAAATAACATTGGGCTACAACAGTAGATGTTTGTCAGGCATTTACTTATATACGATTTACATATATCTTACCTTAGTTTCTCCTCTTCCACACTATTCCAGGACTTCCTGATGTCTTCAAGGCCATGTGTCAGTTCAAATGCCTTACAGGTGAGTTTTAGGTAATCTGATCACCTTCACATCTGAACACCTCATGTTTTCCCTCATCCCTATTTAGGCATGGCCTCCACTGTCTGGGTTCGCTCCCAGACTATATCACTCAATAATAGGCCACGTTCAGTGTCGACTGTCTACAAAAAAGCAGTTTCCATATGGTGACATTTTTCATGTCTTATAAACACATACCAATTTTCTTATTTTATTAGGAATATAAGTGTGTATAACTGTAAAATTGCTGTAAGATATGAACTTAACTAATTTATTTAAAAGCAAAGTTATTTTGTGATATGTTTGTATGTATTTCTTGAATAAAATATCTGATACATGTGATTCTCCCGTGGGAAATGCTCATAGAATGGCAGTATTCCCCTCCCCATGGTCCTAAATTCTGGCTTCTCTCCCAAGAATACCAGACTGCTGCTGAAATGGTATATGAAATTCCAGCTGTATTGTTATCGTTGATTAAAGAGGTGCTCAGAGGTCCTGAGAATATGTCTGCACTCAGGTCCATGCACTCTAAAACTTTTATTGGAAGGTAAAATTGAATGTCAGCAACCCTTTTGTTTCGTGCCTCAGCTTTGATTCTGTAAAGCCAGACTCCGGCTGAGTAATGAGGTTGTAAAGTGGTCAATGAAACAATAAACTATTTGCAACTGTGCTGACGTTAAGAACCATACTGTTCATGTAGGGCACTTCTTACGTTTGAGGCCTGTCACCTTGCCTAATGTTTCGTCTTTCAGCCAAGCATTCCTCAAGACTGTTTTAAAACACAAGACACGAATGAGTAATATTACCAAAAAACTGTATGCAATCAGTCATGCATTTTGTGGTTAATGCAAAAAGAGGAATTTAGTCAGGGCCATTTCCAGCAACAATTCGGTGCTTTGTTTTTTCAAACAAGACGCTTGTGCTTTGTCTAATGTGTGACACAGTGACCAGACCACACCAAACAGCAATTTGCAACGGAATGACCTTTCTTACATCACAAAGGGCATTCTGATGGCTGTGAAGTAGGTATTTGAATGTCACGCTGTCCACTTGCTGCCATTCCATCTTTGTTTTTAAACAAAACGTTAGGAGCACAATAGCAACTGATGGCATGCCAAAGTCACAATGTGCATCTAATTGGTGCTTTGACCCCCTGAGAGCTGAATGGTAGTTTTTGTCCATGCACATCTTTAAGTTAAAGAAAAGATACAGCAATAAAAACCTGCCATGTAAAGCCTTTTCACAAAGGGAAGGACAATACATTTTGACATTTTAACCCTTACTCGTCCTATTTTGAGTGCAAGACCATTTTTACGGCCCCATTTATCCTCTGGTGCTAATCTGTACCGTTACACACACACACACACAAAAAAGCAAAATAGATTGTAACTGTATAATGTTACTTACAATCATTTTTATAACTTTACAAGGACATAGTGAATTTTTAAACTAATGTTTGTGTAATGCTGAAATTGTATCTGTATTAACTCACAATGCAACATCCATATGCAGAATTATATCACATCAATGATCAAATTAAAATCCTGTAAAAACCAACTAATAAAGTCTATTGCAGATATATCCATACAAGAACATAACTATGGTTATAGACACACAGTCAACTTGCTCTCAAGAGTTAGCTCAGCTTTGACTGTTCCAATAAGGCAAACTTCTTATATATAGCTGCTAATGAGGCATCTAGTATATATGTCTCAGTTGCTTTCAGTAAAGCTATCTATCTGAAACTTAGCATATACAGACTGAGTTACCAGCAGACTGCTGTCATGATACTTAGAAACCCACACCAAACCATAACAACTGTGCTAACAACACCTACCCATCTAGCTGTGCAGGAATTCAATGCAAGACTGAAAAGATGTCAATCACTAAATGGCAAAACACACACACGTACACTTATTTTGTCTTATTTTGTTATACATATTTATTTATCTGTGCACTATACTTGCATTTTATGTCTGTATGTATCATTATTTTAAAAAAAAAGCCTTTTATGTAACATTATTTTAATCATTTCATTATAATAGTAATACTTTAAACACTTAATAATAATTAATATATA
This sequence comes from Sinocyclocheilus rhinocerous, assembly GCF_001515625.1. Classification (NCBI taxonomy): domain Eukaryota; kingdom Metazoa; phylum Chordata; class Actinopteri; order Cypriniformes; family Cyprinidae; genus Sinocyclocheilus; species Sinocyclocheilus rhinocerous. The sequence continues at coordinate 565,469 of NW_015642206.1, read as the reverse complement.
AATTAATAATAAATATATTGTTATAAAGGTTCATTACAATCACATTATGCTGTATGTATTATTTTCTGTCTTCTTATATGTGGTACAGCTCAAGCATTTAACTTCCTCTTAAACTCTTAATTTGGTCTGTTAATACATGTGATCGTGTTGTGATCTTGATCTTGCTCAGAGAGATAACATCAAAAGTCAACCAGAGAAATAATGTTTCCACCATTTGTATGTGTGTGTACCTACTATATATATATATACAGAAAGTTTTGTGTTAGTGTTTGTGCATGGGTTAGGGTTCATTTACTGTATTCAAAACTAGCTGTATGGAAAAATAATGGAATTCATGTCCTGACTAATACATGATTGTGCCAATATCACACAGAGAACTGACTGTTTACTATAAAAGGTATTTCGGCATCATTTGAACATATTGCACGTCCTTTAGAAAGACTGCCCATATTCCAAGGAAAATGTCAGAAGCGAGGAACATTCCAGCTGGAGAGTGGCCCATGTTTAGGCCTGTCTTTATGCATGTTTTGAGCTCAATAAGCTACACGGTGCTTCATGAACTTTTGGTTAAAGACAAAGTTTCAAATGACAGATTATTTATTATTACAAATATTCTATAGCCAAATAATGGCATTCATTGTTCATAATGAGGGTAATAGAGTTTATACAAATGTCGCAATTTATTATGAATTACCCCAGGGGTCTTTTTCAGACATAAGGCCCATCAATGAATAGAGAAATAGAGCAGGGACCTCCTTGAATAAGTGTTGCATTTAATATCCTAGATATTATAATGCCTATAATACTATAGACATTATACATATTTACATACTTTGTTATGATGCTACAATGCAAAGCCATTCAAGTAATCATGTCATGCACTTGTGCAATGTGTTTTAATGTGGGATTAAAAAAAATAGATTCAGGTTAATTAATTTAGCATTTTAACCTTCAGGTTAATTAATTTAGCATTTTAGTTTAGCACATTTAAACCTTTTCCCCACAAACAGTATAATCAAGCAATATTTGCCACCACACTACTGCAGCGGACCCCCTGTTGATGACCTCTGATTTAGTCTATCATGTGATGTTTTGGCAAAGAAATGCCAGAATATCATGCCGATATGAATGGTACTGACAATAAGAGAACAATATTAAATCTTGTACTTCAGATGAACAGTTTCATATGTTCAGTTTGAATCCATGTACTGTAATTCATGTTGTAAGGTCCAACATTTTGAGGATTTGGGATAGTGTTGTGATTCTTATTTAGGTACCATGTTTCTGTAAAATCAGGGAGACAAGCAAGATTGTTTTCACCAAGAGTGTTGTGCACTGATTTTGTTGTAAAACTAGGCCACGATCCCAGCTGGTATCACAGAAGGATTTAGTATGCTTGACATGTATGAAAGACTGATGAAGTCCCACTTTGTAAATCATCTTGATCAAATAGCATGTGGCATCCTAAAGTGAATGAAAAGAGAAGACATAGCAGAAGTAGAAAATAGAATGAGAGAGAGAGAAAGGGCTTCAGCTTCCTTTCTCTACAGATTTCAAGACAGGTCACAAAATCAACCAATTAGATCCAGCCTTTAATTGCCTGTTCTTTTTACCCAGTAACTCTTTTGATAAGCAAATAGAGGAATCGCAGGGAAGAGAAGTGGTGAAGAGGGCAGTTTAAACTACCATAACAAAATTTGAGTTGCTTGGGTAAGGATGCTTAAAGTAATTACAGCTAATGTCAGTCAGTGACATTTATAGAGAACCTCTCTTCAGTTTAACTGTGGTCAAATCGAAGTTTCTTAGCAGAGTGTAACAAAGGCCTGATAGCTGCTTAACCCATCACAAAAGGGCAAAAGATTGTTCAGTCATGCTGATTGTGCCACAAGTAAATTATTCGTATTTCTCAAAGGCATCATTCAGGGTTTCCTCTCTGCACTGATTACAGAATAGTTTAACAGTATAGCATTGTCCACATTTGCATTATAAAAAATGTGAGTAGGCTAACTTTCTAAACGTATATAGGACCAATTTGAAAAGTGTGCGGGCATAACGGCCGGGGTCTATGAAAAGTACTGATTATATATTTGAGAAAAGAGATATAGTCAATTGCTAAAATTATGGAATGCAATATAAATATAAACACAGCACTTTTCACAATACATTATAAAGTTGCGCCTGACAACCACCGGTGAGCAAGCCAAAGATGACAATGCAAGAAATCTCACTAAATAGATGAAGTATTGGTCAATTTAAAGTTTCTTTTGCACGAATCCATGGTGTTTATCTTTCACTATTCTTTGAAATGCCCGGCAGCAATGCAGGAAAAACATCAGATTGAAATGATGTAAATGTAATCAATCATTATTGATATATAGTTAATCATTTAAACTGCCCTCTTCACCACTTCTCTTCCCTCACCAAGAAACAGCAGTGAGAATAAGCTTTAAATTAAACTTTACATTTACTCAACGCTGATAAACTATTGTACATTCACATGTAGTTGGTCATATGCAGGAGGTTTACAAATGTAAAGTCTGTAAAAATCTGTAAAATCTGTAAATAAACAAATAAACACACACACGTACATATATATATATACACACACACACACACACATATATATATATATATACACACACACACACACACATATATATACACACACACATATATATACACACACACACACATATATATATACACATACATACACACACACACACACATATATATACACACACACACAGTAGTCAACATTTGAAGTAGATCAAAAAAATTTCATCAAATTTGCCCTAAGACAAGAACGCATTTTGGTTTTAGGACAACTTTGATTTTTTTTTTACAGATAGTACATGTGTAAAATTAAGAGATTGAGTTGAATGAAAATGGGAAAGTGTCCATTATGATTTTTATTTTAGTGTGTAAACAATCGTAAAAAACTGTAAAACAAAAGATGGGGCAGTATTCTTTCCCGCTCAAACTTCAGCCACTTGCCGCAGACGAGACAGACATGCTCTCCGACACCATCCCACCCTGTTGATGTTGGCATGAACATGCTGTCACGGAGCCTGAGCACCACAGGAAAGTCCAATATTTGAACTTTTCACTGCTGGTTTGGTGCATTATGGACAAGAGTGTCAGCTTTGTTAAAGAGTTCACAATCAGATGGAGAAAATTCTGTGGCAGACTTTGCCACAGACCAGCTCAGATGTGCCATTTGTTGTGAATGGAAGTGCAATTTTTATAAATGTAGTGCAGAGCAAGAGCTGCCTGCTCAGGTAATGCAATACAATAGACCTTTCACTGGGGTGAGATGTTTAATATGGGTTAGTAGATTTCAGGTCAACTAAATTCAGTTTTGTGTTGCTACCCAGAGCAGCAAGTCAATGTCAAATCATATATTTAAAAATAAATAAATAAAACTCATCCATCTTGTAATTATAGTATGGTGTGTGTTCATTCTTAAAGCACACCAAGAACAATAACTGTAAAGATACCTAATGATAACTTTATTAGCATTTATTATAACACATAATATCATTTTGTTTATTATAAGTGAGCGCTGCAGTCGTCATCTGCCACTTTAAATGCTCGAGCTCCTAAATGTTGAGTGGATTCTGATTGTCTCTCAATGGTTTTATCATTCATCAGCTGAAAAAAAAAAAAACGTTGAAATGGACTCCGATGACATTGTTTCTCTGTGTTTTCTCATTGAATTAGAATGATTATTAAAACTTTATAATATAGTTACCATAATAGTTATCATCCTTGGTGTGAACAACCTTTTAATCTGTCATATAAGAAAATCACTGAAAATGAGCAATAATAATGAAAAGGTCACTATTGGGGATCTTCTCTGAAAAGGTACATTATGCATGACAATGGTCATATATTTTAATGCGAATTTTGGAGTATTGCATAATAAATTCTGGAGGGGAAATTAAATGTGCTTTATAAATGTGTATAAAAATGGTATGCTTGCTCAAGGTGGACATATATTTTAATTGCTAAAAGACTTGCAAGTCAACTGATAGTAGCCTGTTTACCAAATAAATTCCTATGTTATACACATTAATAAATTACACATAGCTAATGTTTTGTTTATTCTTTTTGTCTGTCCATTTCAAACATTCGAGCAAAGGTTATGTTTATGATGTTTGATTTGTAAGTTGTCAAATACTCCGCGAGGTAGTGTCGTTAAAAATCAATACATTTCAAATCAATTTGGGACATGCATAGAAACTACTGACAGATGAGACCAAATGTGAGCCCTGCAGACTCATTTTAATGATTTAGATTCAAAACACTCACTGTTGCCAGACATTTAATAACAACCTGGCTAATGATGGAAAGATGTTTTGATCAATGACCAGAAAACCATGAGGAACACTTCTAACTCAAGTCATTAGTCAAGGTGAGTGGAGGACAAAGGAACCAAAAATGTAAGTGATATAACTTCAATCTTCCATGAAGTACCCCCAGCACTGCACATTTTGTATGTCTCCCTATATCTGACACACCCACTTCAGGTCTTGCAGTCCCTACTAATGAGCTGATGAGTTGAATCAGGTGTGATAGATGAGGGAGACATACAAAATGTGCAGTGCTGGGGGTACTCCAGGACAGATTTGAGAACCACTGCTCTAAAGTCTGCTGGACTTTAGAGAGTCCTACTTAGGACTCTCTAAAGTCCTAAGTAGCACTGCTCTAAAGTGCAGTGCTACTTAGGATGCACTGTTGATCCACCTCAAATTTACTGACACAGAAGTAACACAAAACATGACAGAAAATCCATACTTACTGAACCTTTTCAGAATATCCTATTGTTTATTTGTTTACAGTTGCAAAAACAGAAAAATATGGATTTCAGGTTAGTGTTGACAAGGAACCTCAAAACAAGAGACTTGTCAATAACTGATTGAAAAATCTACCACACAGTGTTTCACATTCATTTTTATCGTCTCTGTCAAATACATGTGCAACAATTCTCAACTGCATGCCACTACAAACTACATTGCACACTATTCAAATAATTAGTAAGACTACAAAGTCTAATTTTAAATTTGGTTAGTTATCAAGTTCTCACTATAGACTACATTTTCCTGTACAGCAAATTATTAATGAACACAGAAAATCTCAAGTGGTCCAAAAATTGTAAACTTTTGTAAGTTTTAATCCAAAAACAGTAAAAACATTGCAAATTGAACTTTCACTCCCATAAACAACTATGATAAGTCTCGAACATGAAATGTTCTGCACATACACACTAAAATCCATTACCAAAATATGTTATGGGCAATAAAACAATGATGGCCACTGTAGTTAAACAAAGCAATATATAGCTTAATAAGCAAGTTGTGCCTCTGAAAAAAGGAAACAACTTGCACAGCAAACACATACCATATGTAACAGTTTTACATAGAAGCACATGCGTCTCAACAGTTTTACACTGAACGCTGACAAGTAAAAAGGTGAGCTCGTAACATCACCACACAGCAAAGTAAGTGACAATAAAATTCAATAGCATAATTACAACCAGCAAACAGTAGACAATAAACATATAAATAACCACGTAATTATTCCTGCTGCAAAGCCTGCTGGGAACTCGTTCACCCAACATTGTTCAATAAGGAACTGTTTGTTCTGGGGACAACATCTGGTGGAATATTGTTATCTATGTTTTTATATAGACTCCAAGTACATTTCTCAGTGTCTGTGACTCACAGCTCCTTATGCTGGATAAAATGCAATTGCCATTCTACAGTGTACAATTACAGCTGCCAGGCAAAAACCAAGGATCCATCTGTCTCCTCAACAGCTGATATCAGCACCTGAAGAGTCTCTACATCTCACACAGTAAATATCCTGCCTATACAGGCTGGCCTAAACACGAAGAAGCAAGGTGAGCATCCCTCTCTCTCTCTCTAATCACAAACAACTGCCAAGAGGATATAGCCATGACCTGCACCACAATCATTGTTCTCATACTGTAATTGATTTCGATTTCATAAAAATAAATATAATTAAACAATATTTTTATTGGGAAATTAGATTTTTATTAAGAATTTGTCTTTTTTCTCAGCTGGAGATGGTGTAACAGCTTTGTACAAGAAACGCTTCTAATGAACACAGAGGTACATTATTGTTCAACCCACATTTCCCCAGACATTGTCATCTGCCTCATACAGTATCTCAGAAAGCACATTGAAATGTTTAATACGACAAACTCCCTCAGAACAACATACATAACCATTGTAGTGAAACGGAGCAGCTTGCCAGCCTCCGAGTTTAATCACACATGGCCTTGTGATTGTATGCCTTCATTTGTGTCAGTTGTTTGTACAGTGAAACAATGTTGAATTAAGTCAAAAGTTAAATGTAAACAGCTTGAACAACATTGGGGGACCTTTTTTTCCCAACAGCTCTTCTAACAGATGTCTTCAGAGATGTCATTAGGCAGATAATTATTTTTCCTCAGAAGTCGCAGCTAAATGAGCCAAATAATTGTGACAATGGTCCTTGAAAAGGAGCACAATTTCAATTGTGCTCCAGTACATTGAGGATAATGATCACTTGAGTTTAATCATCAACTGTCGATCAAAATAAGGTAAAGGTAGCTTAAGCAAGCAAGCAAAAATAAATAAATCATATTAAATTTGCTTTACTGTGCATGATTACTTGAGTGCCAACAGATGCGAAGATAAATTTCAGTTTGAAAAATCTGAAATTTATGAATGTTTTCATTTAGTGATTTGTTTTCCCCAGTGAAATATCCACCACATATCTAAACACACTAGCAATCTAAAAGAGTCTGTCCATTTCCATATCTTATCCCTATAAGTACAAAAGCACACCATTAACCACAGATGAAAATCTTTCAGTGTGAGATGGTTTGGGAATGCAATTCTTGAATTTGAGTGACAAAGAAGACACATTTCTATAGACGTTAGGAAAGAAAAAGCACGCCGAAGGAAAAATGCATCACTGCTTTCTGTCATTCTCATGAACCTAATGTTTACACGCATTCATTATATAGCCATGTACACAAAAGACAATTGTAACTTGAGCAATGAATTCCGTTTTGTTCACACACACTGATGATGTTTTCTTTTAATCTATATGTAGTGTGTACAGAGCACAATTGTCGTTAATAAGGTGATTTTTAAAACATACAATGAAGGTGTGAAATTTCTACCACAATTTCATGGGCAAAAAGGTCCATTATCAATGGTGTAGCGATGGATGAAGCTGCATTCAAAGCTTTCTGCTGGTCAACATGGCGAATAGGCTGGGCCATTTTGAACCAATGCAAAATCTTTGTTGGAATATTTTTTGCCCAGGTGCAAAATTTCTGAGCGCCTGGATTCCTTTTGAAATAACTGGATTTTGTCCTCAAAAATTCACCATACAATGGTAATAAATGTTACTGCACTGGTGAAGAAAACCAATGCCAGAGAAAGGAGTAATCTACTCACAGAGAGCGCAGGACCGATCCGCAGAGGCGCAGAATGTGCTTTTCATTTCACTGTGCTGCTTTTGTTCTTAGCCATGAATTTATTTTTCTATGTACCTATGCGCTAGATGGATGTCTTTGAATGTTGCACTGTGTCTTGCTGAGCCTCACTCATGATCCCTGCGTTAAGACACATTTTCAACTTAAAGAAGCGCTGAATTTAGAATAGCATCCAAGCACACTCTTACTACAGTAAGTGCATATTATTTAAAATTTAGTCAAGTTCATCTTTTGACAAGCAGGTCGTCAATGTCAGGTTTAAAGCATTGGACCAATCAGAAGAAGCCAGGGGCGGGGCAAGCATGGTGTTGATTTGTATGTGCAACAATAATGCGATTATTTCCAATAATCAGACAGTACGTTTACATGGACAATAATATTCCGATTTTTACAAGATTAAGACAATATTCTGATTAAGAATCTACCATGTAAACAGATATTTTTGATTACCTTAATCAGGCTAAATACTCGAAGTAAACACAAATCGAATTAAGACATGTGGAGTATTCCTATTTTAGTCACATTATTGACTATGTTTACATGGACATCAGTAATCTAATTCACCATACAATGGTAATAAATGTTACTGCACTGGTGAAGAAAACCAATGCCAGAGAAAGGAGTAATCTACTCACAGAGAGCGCAGGACCGATCCGCAGAGGCGCAGAATGTGCTTTTCATTTCACTGTGCTGCTTTTGTTCTTAGCCATGAATTTATTTTTCTATGTACCTATGCGCTAGATGGATGTCTTTGAATGTTGCACTGTGTCTTGCTGAGCCTCACTCATGATCCCTGCGTTAAGACACATTTTCAACTTAAAGAAGCGCTGAATTTAGAATAGCATCCAAGCACACTCTTACTACAGTAAGTGCATATTATTTAAAATTTAGTCAAGTTCATCTTTTGACAAGCAGGTCGTCAATGTCAGGTTTAAAGCATTGGACCAATCAGAAGAAGCCAGGGGCGGGGCAAGCATGGTGTTGATTTGTATGTGCAACAATAATGCGATTATTTCCAATAATCAGACAGTACGTTTACATGGACAATAATATTCCGATTTTTACAAGATTAAGACAATATTCTGATTAAGAATCTACCATGTAAACAGATATTTTTGATTACCTTAATCAGGCTAAATACTCGAAGTAAACACAAATCGAATTAAGACATGTGGAGTATTCCTATTTTAGTCACATTATTGACTATGTTTACATGGACATCAGTAATCTAATTATTTACCTTATTCTGAATAAGACAATATTATGATTAAGGTGTTTACATATGAGTTGCTTTTTAGAATATTCCTTTCATGTTCCCGTTTTACATGTTAAAGTACGTAGATCGATTAATGGCACATGTCATTACGTCCCCACACGACGCCATCCGATGTTCTCTCCAGAATTTCACATATCAACATACAGTTCGTCTTTGTTATGGTGCTATATACAGTTTTGGATGTTTCATTTTTAATTTTTACGAAAGCTTCAAGTGCAGTTAATTATTTGTCATGCTGTATGAGCAAACAGACGACAGTATTGTTGAAGCCATGCTCTTTTGTTTGTCGTCAAACAATTGACCACTGCCATGTGTATCCTGTCGCAAAATGCGGCGAAAAGTCCCGACACGTCGGTAATAATGTGATTAAGGTGTGTACATGTCTATACTGCACTTCAATAATGCGACTAAAATAGGAATACTCCACATGTCTTAATTCAATTTGTGTTTACTTAGAGTATGACTTTAGTCAGATTAAGGTAATCAAAAATCTCTGTTTACATGGTAGTGTCTTAATCAGAGTATTGTCTTAATTGTGTTAAAAT
>NW_015642206.1:554651-556058 GCF_001515625.1 Sinocyclocheilus rhinocerous | reverse complement strand
ACATTATTACCGTCGTGTAGGACTTTTCGCCGCATTTTGCGACAGGATACACACACGGCAGTGCTCAACCGTTTGACGGCAAATAAAAGAGCTTCAACACCGCCGTCGTCTGTATGCATGTACAAATAATTAACTGCACTTGAAGCTTTCAGTAATTTAAAAATGAAACACCCAAAACTGTACATGGCATCATCACGAAGACGAACTATATGTTTATACGTGAAATTCTGGAGGGGACGTCGGATGGCGTCATGTGGGGACGTAATGACGTGTGCCATTAATCGATCTATGTACTATAACATGTAAAACGGGAACATGAAAGGAATATTCTAAAAGCAACTCATGTAAACAACGTAATCAGAATATTGTCTTATTTAGAATAAGGTAAATAATTAGATTACTGATATCCATGTAAACGTAGTCAGAGTAAGGATTTAATCACAACAAGATATACATGGCACGAGTAAACCACTCACTTTTACATTACATGCAATTATCATTATTCTGATTATTCACTATAACTGTCCTTATTTTTACCGCCATTAATCACATACCCAGTGCACAGCATAAATTATGAACTCACATACAGTAGATATGTTATTGGCCACTGTTTTAATCTACTTACGTCAAATGCAAAATGGGCTATGGTGGTTATTCGGCGCCGTGATGTACATCGAAATATGATAACAATGGCGTTGCAATGAGTTGCCTAAGCTGCCATCGTGTTCTTCGCGCCGTTGTTGATTAAGATAAGGAGCAGAGACCGCGCAATGAGTTGTGTTAACAGGGTTCAGCTACTCGAAGTGAAGGGAAAATTTCCAAATGTCACGGAGTTCATTTGTGTGGACAGGGCCGGTTCTAGACATTTGGAGGCCCTAGGTAAAATTCATGTTGGAGGCCCCCCACCCCCAATAAAAAGCACTTGAAACAAATATGGTTCCTAACCTTTTCATTTATACAACATTTAATTTTCAACTTTGTATACTTTTACTTACAGTTCATAAGTTTGGACACATACTATTTTTAATGTTTTTGAAAGAAGTCATTATGCTCATCAAGCCAGGATTTTTTTCATCAAAAATATAGAAAAAAACATCAATGGCTTATCAGTGAAAGTTACAAAAAATTACTACTATTTAAATATAGTGGACACCAGGGTAGTCAAGCATTTGAATGCAGTTGTCACACCAAAAACTTTGCAGTGTGTGATGATTAACTGGTTAAGAACATGCATGTTTACCAGCAAAATGTAAAATTATTTTTAAAAATATTCTTGCCACTGTGTAATGCAAGATGAACTTTGGAAATATTCTAAAATAAAACATAGGGTTTTTTTTGTTGTTCGTGTTGTATGATTAGAAAGAAAGGCAGGGTGCGAACTACGGGGGAGCTAGGGGGAGCTCGGCT
>NW_015642206.1:538509-554641 GCF_001515625.1 Sinocyclocheilus rhinocerous | reverse complement strand
CCACGACCGCCCCCCCCCCGCAACAAGTGGGCTCCCCCAAAGTCCACGGTATAGTTCGAACACTGAAGAAAGGATTAGAAAGAACTGGCCATCCATTATGGTATTTCCCTACAGCCCAAGACACTGAGACTTCTGCATCCCTAGGACCCTACATAAGAGAAGCAGTTTGGAAAATTAATGGATTAGGAAAGTGTGTGAAAAATAATGCATTTAAATATCTGTTCTTCAATTTTAAACTACTTTGTGTGTTCAGCGAAGTCTTTTCAGAATAAGAAGGTGAAAACAAAAAGAAAGAAAGCAGAAGAGAGGAGAAAATGTGAATAAGAACAACACAAACAAACAGCAGACAAAAAGAGAGAATGAGAGGGAGGCGTACAGACCTCACATATTCCCTCAACCTCCATACAATAAAACCACCTGCTGGGACTGTTGCTTTTAATCCACCCCCTCTTTCAGACTTAAATTCCTCTGCAGCACATCAAGCAGAGGGCAGACTTTTGCCGTGGCACCCCTCCGCATGTCATACTTCAACATTACCCAAAGTGAACTCACATCCCAGGGTCTTCCAGCACTGACGGCAGTCAGCCATGTCAGCACAGCTGCTCCAAAGAGGAACACACACTGATTTCAGCTTAAATTCAGTTTCTATATATACACTTAAGACACACTTAGAAACGTCTTAATCGTACTGCATTAGACAACAAATAGTGTACATAGTATTCAAAATGAAACAAATAGTATTTGGATACTTTCTGGTTGTCAAACATTAGTGGAACATGTTCTTTTGTAGTGTGATGAACTACTTACTACAACTAACATGATAATTTGAAATAACGCCACAGCATTCTGATGTAAGGATAAAAGAAACTCAGGAAACTCAGATACTATGGGTAGCTGTAGGGGGCTAAACCGACCTACTATTTAAGGTATATTAAATAGTATTAGCCACAAACCTCTGAATAAGGATTAGAATGGCGAGTTTTGTGATCGTGGAGCCCACGCATGGCGGCCGCCGTGAGGCATCCTAAAAACGACATAAATTCCTAATGAACGAGTAAAATACAAAGTAAAGAGTTAATTAGAATAATCGAATGTCAGAATAATCAGAGACCGACAAACAACCGATCTCCCTTTCAACCTAAATTCGATGAGATAATAAAATGGAGTCAGATTGAGTTAAACTTAAATTGAATAACTCTGCGCGCTGAAAAGACCGAACACGCAAGTGACCTTCATCCACCACTGGATACCTTCCTTGGGCCATGTGTGTGGACCTTACACTGACATTTCAACTGCTAGGCTGGTACAGCATGTCCTTAAAAAATTAACCATGTTTTTATTATAGTAAAAGTGTAGTAACCAAGATTTTTGCCATATTGATTACCATTTGTATAACCACAGTTCTACAACAAATGCCATGGTTAAACTAGCAGGACCATGGTTTAACTATAGTAACCATGGATTTTTGGTTTTATTTGTAGTAAAACCATGGTTAATTTTCGTAAGGGCGGTGCTACCAATGCCAAGTTCATAGGTTCAAAGTGTTCCCGCTTGTTAAGTTGTGACGTATTGATTACTGTTTCGAGTTATAATAATATCTCAGCAGCTGTTTATGAGCACCATTCATTCATACCTTTAAGCTAAACTGTTAAAAACTCACACTCTACCCTTCTCCAGACTCACAGCGTTCTGGACACCACTATTTTATAGATTCATAAAAGATGAATCACTGCCTGGCCAGCTGAGATTTTGGTATGGAGATAAAGGTTAAGATCATGATTTTTCAGTAATACTATACAGCACACTGTGAGAGTATAGTGTATGTTGTTTGCTTTTAATATAGAGCATTTGGGACCAGAAGCAGGTGTGACATCAGACTACTTAACATCATCCAGTAGGTTTGAATGTATTCAATTTAAAATGGTCTGTTTTATGCATAAACGTATATCACTCTTGCCATTATATCACTCAGCACAACTATTTCTAACATTATAATATGCTATTATAAATCAGCATATTAGAATGATTTCTGAAGGTCAACATGCCATTAGGTCGTAAATGGATCTGGTCTAGCAGAGGTGTCGTGGTTGCCATGGGTACCAGGGGGGGGCCTGGTGCTGTTGCAGACATCCTGGCATCCAGTTTATTGGGTGAGGGGACTGTGACGATTTGTTAATCTAATGAATAACTGATTTGTTAAATCAAATGAAAAATTGTGTGTTTGATTGGTCCAGACGCTACAATGATGTGGCACTAAAGACGTGGTGGTGATGATGCTGAAAATTCAGCTTTGATCACAGAAATAGATTATATTTTAAAGTTTAGCAAAATAGAAAACCATTATTTTAAATTGTAGTAATATTTCAGAATATTACAGTTTTTTTCTGTATTTTTGATCAGATAAATGCAGGCTTGATGAGCAGAAGAGACTTCTTTCAAAAACATAGTAATGTGTCCACATTTTGACTGGTACTGTAAAAGTAAAAATATACTAAATTTAAAATGAGATGTTCAAATAAATGTACAAATAAAAAGGTTAGGAATCATATTCGTTCAAGTGCTATTTATTGGGGGTGGGGGGCCTCAAAATGTCAAGAATCGGCCCTGATCCTGAGTTCATAAGTGCAAGCAGTTGGTTCCTTGCCTCAAATGTCATGATAAAAGTTTGTATGTTCCTTTGGTGACATTTGCTCTTTGTACTTACTTACCCAAGTGTAAACCAATTATTCAAATAGTTCTAGTTGAATTAACCAGGTCCATATCTCAGTGGCTCTGAAGTCACAAATGATCTATCAAAACCACATTATTGAGACGATCTCTTTATTTATACTGTTCACTTCTACAACACACTTGATGTATAACAAATTGACAAAAGCTGAGTATCACTGAGACAATGTTGTTTTGGACAATGAACATTTGAATTCACAGAACCAGAAAACCAGGACATTATTTCATTCATGATCTACTGGTCCAGTGCACAGTTATTGTAGGTTATTGACTACAGGAGTCTTTTACATGTATGCACTCACTACATATGACATGAGTGTCAAAACAGCAGCAATGAATTAATTTGTTGCACACACAAATGAAAATCTGCTGCAAGGAGATAGCGATTCCAGCTCCTATGTCAAGAAGAGAATGTTTGTGGTGAGTTTAGATATTTAAAGGGTTAGTTCATCCAAAAATGAAAATTCTGTAATTAATTCCTCACCCTCATGTCATTCCAAACCCGTAAGACCGTCGTTCATCTCCGGAACACAAATTAAGATATTTTTGATGAATTCTGAGAGCTCTCTGACCCTCCATAGACAGCAAAACAACTGAAATGTTCCCTGGTCCAGAAATGTAGCAAGGACATCGATAAAACAGTCCATGTGACATCAGTGGTTCAACTTCGATTTCGCAAAGCAACAAGAATACTTTTTGTGCGCAAAGAAAACAAAAATAACTTTTATAAATATTTTATACTTTAAAAAATAATTTATTCAACAATTCTTCTCCCCAAGTTAACGTCTTCCCCCATTTGGGAGAGTACCACGACTCATGCGCACGCTTTCCCCAGAATGTAGCTAATCAATGTAATCAGCGTTGTTTACATTCAGGAGAAAGCGCGCGCAAATGGCGGAAGGCATTAACTCGGGGAGAAGAATTGTTGAATAAATTGTTGTTTTTGTTTTCTTTGCACACAAAAAGTATTCTCGTAGCTTTGCAAAATTGAAGTTGAACCACTGATGTCACATGGACTGTTGTATCAATGTCCTATACATTGGGGAACATTTCAGTTGTGTTGCTGTCTATGCTGGGTCAAAGAACACTTAAATTTCATCCAAAATGTCTTAATTTGTGTTCCAGAGATGAACGAAGGTCTTATGGGTTTGAAACGACATCAGGGTGTGTTTTTGGGTGAACTATCCCTTTAAGTCAAACCACACCAGAGTTAGTTCGGATGCAGACTGATAACCCCTAAAAAATGGTTCTCATCTCAGTCTGCTTGTTTGGTTCGCATCAAGGTTCAGAAGGCAGCTTTCACATTTACACAAACAAACGAAGTTTGTTGTAACTGAATCAAACCTGCCAAGAGTAAACACTCCCTAAATGTATCATTTGCTTTTTTGGTCCGGACCAAAAGAACTGAACTACAAGTGTGAACACACTCTTAGTTGTAGATTTACAAAAGCAATTATCAGAAAGCTGTGACATTTTCTCCACATCCTACATCATGAAATGGAGTACTTGCATCCCTTGCAAAAAAAAATTGCATCTCAAAAATTATCTTCTATTTTCACTCTCATGATGATACATAGCAGAATCAGTGATCTACAGAATAATTCAGTGACCTCATCCTTAACATGTCTGTGTGTACAATTTTTAAACCTTGAGAACAGGAAATCCTGCGTCATGGTTAAGAGCAGACGTAAAGCATGTGCGCACCGTACGGCTTAACTTCAGACAGAGTAGAAACGAACACACGGCTCATAGTTGATATGCAATCCTCACGAGTGCTCCAAATAAGCCACTTCAAGCGTTCCTTTGTATGGCAGCCTGTGAACGAAGATGTGATGGTATAGCCAGCATCTCATCTTCTATTCTGGTACTGATGCATCTAAAGAAAACTCCTTTCTACTGGTTTCAGACACATGGGAGATGAAAAAGGCAGTAGATTTTGGCAGGTCCCCTAGTGTGGTTTTATCTCATTCAAATGTACGAACGTTCCTGCATGACTGATTTTGAGTTTTCTTTACTCTGTTCTTTTTCATTTTTTAAACACTCTCCATTTGAAATGATATTGAGCCAAGCTATTGCTATCGCTATCCAAGAGTCCTATATCTAAGCAAATTAGATATACCAGAGCCAGATAAGGCCTTATCATGGAATAAATTACACTATAGATTTCTCTATAAAGCACCTTTTAATCTCGGGTTTGCCTTAATCTGCCTTTGGTTAAAAAAGTCGATAAAATTCACTCAATACAAGTGCTGCATTTCATGAATGTAAGATGGAAATTTCGCTGACCACGTCTTTGATCTTGCTCCCCAGAGGTGGAAATGCTTCAGTCAAGTTACATAAATGCTGGCTCAGCGGTCAGATTATGGTGAAGCTGATATATATACGGTAAGGTTTAATTCATTTCAGCAGGAGGGGACGAGGAGACTTCCTCAGTCATGCAGTTAACCGATCACGAACTCTGGAATGCCAGAGGGATCAATGCATTCTCTCCGAGCCCTTTTAAGTGACGCATTTTGGGTATTCATAGGCCTGAGACCTTAAATATGTGATATAAAGCGTGATTAGCAGCAGAACTTCTAATAATAGGGAGCACCTGGTCCTTTTATTCAGTCATACATGAATAATTTCTATGCACTTCTGAGAGAGATTGTTTGAGATATGGCCTTAGTTATCACCACATCGGGCACTCGGATGATCGGAAAAGAACTCACAAAGGCTACAGAGGAATGGCAGGGATTGCATTGGCACCTGACTATTTCCAGCTGACATCTCTGGCACAGAGACAAGGATTACTGTCCAATTTATCTCTTTCTTCTGAGGCTTACCGCTATCTAAGCTTGCCACTTCAAAGTGCAAGACAAACAGGGCAGAAATGGACTGTGTACTCTCGAAGAGAATAAGCTTAGCAGAACTCCATTTAAATGGCTGAAGCGCTGAAAGAAAAGGTGTTTTTGATCTCTGAAGGGAAAAAAAAGAACCTACAAAGGACCTCTGCAGTGCCTCTCAGTGCTCATATGAGGTAGGACACTTAAAATGGGATTGTGTTATTTCTGGTGGGTAAGTGGACTGAACAATGTACAATTGCCCATTTGTGAGTTCTTCAAGTCAGTGCAATATTGTAAATCACATATAAATTTGCTGAACTATAGGAGTAATGGCAACCTTACAGCCAAGTATCTCGTCAAACTTTTGGCTGTCAAGGACCCTGAAAAATGATGGCCTCTTTGTACGGGACCCCCTTCCAGTAACATAAAGGCAGCTACGCTACCATTTAAAAGTCTGGTTTAAAAAAAATACTCCAGTGTCACATGATCCTTCAGAATTTAAACTCAAAAAACATTTCATCTTATGCTCAATGTGGAAAACACTTTTTTTTTTCCTGAATAGAAAGCTTAGAATAGCTTAAAAGAATGGCATTTATTTGAAATATAAATTTCTTTTGTAACATTATAAATGTCTTTACTGTCTCTTTTAATCAATGTAATGTGTAGGGAGAAAAATGTAATGACCCCAAATATTTTGAATGGTTGTGTATAAAACTCATTTTTACTGTATAAAAAAATATAAATCGTTAAATAAAGACTACATTCTAAAATTTAAAGGAAACATTTTTAAATTAAGCATGTAATTATGACATATTAAACAGATCAGCTCCCCCTTGGCACCAGTTTGAAAATGCCTGACTTATATGTTACAGGTTTGCTTGCATGTGTGGGTAAATGAAGTGCCCTTGAGCAAGGTACTTAATCTTAGCTTTTTGCTTGGGGACTGTTCCTGTAATTACTGTAGTTTAGTGGCTTTAGGTAAACAGTTCCTGACAAGTAATTACCGCAAACGAATATTAGGGATATTAAGCTTCTATTTTAATAAAGCAGATGAAGCCATACACACCTAAAACATAACGGGGGTATTGCAAATGTTCCTAGCACTTCATGACTGGTACACATGGATTGATTTCACATGGCTATTAGAAGAGGAGCATTGCTAACATGTAATGTACATCACAATTTTTTCATGAGGACAATCAGCATGACATTACATTAAAAGAGAAACTGACCAACAAGCGAAGGTTCATCATTGGCAATGTTTACTCGGGGCTATGAGCTACAACCACGAAGAGAGTGTGCAAGGAGAATAAAGATTATGACACTTTAGAGGAGTTACCAAGCACAAGCACGTATAAAAGAGATGTCAGAAATGACTGATGGCACATAGGAGAACAGATCAAAAAGATTTCTCATTGACAATAATGCAAGTTTGTTGATGAGTACATATAAAAGCAATAACATTCTTTTTTTTTTTAAATGCAATACATATTTCTACCAATACGGTATAAGAGCAAAGAGTCATTTTAAAAACACCCCATTCCTTAATAACACTGTTTTTTTTTTTTTTTCAACGAAAATAGAAAAATATCCATAGATGAAAAAGGTAGCCAATCTGAGCTGGTTTATAGTCTGACATGCAATACTCTGTTGAAATATTGAAATACTGTGAGATGCTCTTCTCCACTGTAAATAAAAAAACTTTTTAAAAAAAGAAAAAAGTGAAGCAAATGACACTGCAACCAACAAATCTGCATTTGTCCTTGGAACAAGCAGGCAAGTCCCCCCTACATGTAGGGAAGTTTCAGAATAACTGTAAGCTATTAAAGGTGCAAAGCAGATGCTTCCTCACTGTAGATTACTCCTCAGTCAGCTGCATCCAAAACAGAATGAAAGTGTTTAAACATACAATAAAACAAAAAAAATAATCTATCTTTTTGCAAGCACAGAATAATTGAGCTGGGTGACAAAAGACAATAAAAGAAGCAAATAAACGTGCGAAGGGAATGCTGATGATCAGCTCATCTCCTCTTCACTCATCATCGCTGTGGCTCCCCTGTGACAGCTCCTGAAAACAAACACATGACGACATTACACGCACATGCGGACCACAGACCGCCCCACGGCAGAGCTCCAGCGACCCACGCCACACCTGACTGAACGCTGCTCCGCAGAGGCTCATTATTCGTGGACTGAGCTGCTTACTGTGAATGCCTCCTTATTACCTTCTTATTTCTGGATAATGAGACAATCTAACACCGACTCATAGGCCTTGGTCACACGGTTCTGACATATTCACACTGACTTTTTATGAGGATTGATGTTCAGACATGAAGCAATCACACAACAGAAAGAAAGCGCATGTGAAAGCGAGAGAAACAGACTTACGTTTTCCTCTTGAACTGCAGCGGGTGGGATAAAGAGAGAGGAATTAAAGCTAAGTTTCAGGGCACAGTAAATCCTTTTTTCGATAAGCGATTCCCTCGGGGAACTGCATAACATCTCAAACACCTCTTAGAAGATTAAAGATAAGGACATGTGGCTAGGCATCTCTTTATATAGTTTTTAGAGGCTGTCTGTGGGCTACATTTTGAGTGGAAGCACCTCTTTGCAGGTTAGCCATCCCATAAGCGCTTAATCAAAGCCCGTTTTTTTATTTTGTGATAATATCCTCCCTCAAGCATATTCAATCAAAATGTCAATGTATGCACCCGAGGTTTTTGATTACAAGATGTCTTGTCTAATTAAGCTAAATGTCAACCGGCTAAACAGACTGTATCAATGACAGGTGTAATTGATGAGAGGAATGGTGGACTTACGTTCTCCTCCTGTTCTTCCTCGCTGTCATCGTCACTGACCACAGGCTTGGCCTTTCCACGACTTGGTCTCTTCTTGCCTTTGTCCTGACATCTCTCGTCCCGTTTACTCAGCTTAATTTTCACCTTCACTGACTTACCTTGGATTAAAAAAATATATGTCATTTATATAAAACAACACAACTCTACAACAAAGAAGAGAAGCAAATGCAAATTAGCTTATAGAAATGGTCATTTTTACTGGATAACACTATAAGAATTTGAGAACCCATATTGTTTTCAATTTCACTTACATCTATTAAAAGCCCATCGTTTCAAATGCCATCCACATCTTTCTTATTCTCAAAGTACTTTGCTGTTAACTTGTTTGCTTGATCAAATGTAAACTGAATACTAAACATTAAAGACTTCATGAAATCCTTAGGGCCAGATTTACTAACAGCTTGCACCAACGCAAAACGTCTTTTGGCGTTAAAATAGTACTGTCAGGATTTACTAACACTAATTTTATTTTACCACGCGCAGTGAATTAGCACTGAAAAGGTGTGGACACAGTCATTTTTGCGCCTGACCTTATTTAATATGCATTTGTAGGAGTTTCTCTTTCAGACACAAAATTTATGGGAGGAGAGTATTAAAATGAATCACGCAACGTGATTTACTAATGTTTCGTCTGTGTTCTTTAATGTGCGCATTGTCAGTAAATCACCCGCAGAATTTTCTCCCTCCCACCGGCGCTTTTATGGAATTGCGCTCTAACGCTAATTTGCCATGTTTAGTAAATCTGGCCCTTAGTGTTTCGTGACTTTTAATTTATCAGCTATACGATCCTGAATATGCCAGTGTACTTGATAAAAAAATGACAAAATTCACTTTTAGTAGATATACATATTACAAATTTAATCTTGTCCAATCAGACGCTCTCAATTGAAAATGTCCCTTCCCCTAATACCACTTGCGATTGACTAGCAAGTAGAAATCAAGTTCACAGATGTGATGTAACTAAAGCCTTAAGCCGCCTTTATACTATTTTCTGACATTCGCATACAATTGTCACATTTCGTGATGATAGAATATTATTTCACCCATATTTCGACATTTTATTTTCACAAAAGTTATTTAAAACATTAAAGTAGACACTTGAATTCATGCAAAATCACTTTTGCAAATTTAATTTGACAAAGACAACAAAATCAGACATCTCGGCTTTGACTCACTCATTTTACAAAAATAAAGTTTAAAGATTAAAAAAGATGAAAAATTGTTTTAGTGTACAGTAGGGTGTCCCCAACTAAGGATTTTCATAGTCGAATCGGAATTTTCGAATCTTGCCGATATTCAACTGATAGTTGAATCATATGGTTTGGGGGCGGGGCAAAATACATTACCAAGAGTCAAGTCAGACATTCGACAGTCATAATTGCGTTAGCACAGGGAAAATATGTAACGGACACCTCGCAGATATAAAAGGGGTAAATAATGCTTTATGTTTTGATTAAAAGATAGTTAACATTAAACGTCAGCGAAACCCTAAGAATTCACAACATTTTTTACAATAGTGCTCTCATTATAACGTTATGTATATGACAGTAGTTATTAATGTTCTGCATTTCTGTTTTGAGCTGCGCACGCTGAAGATGACCAGTAGAATGAAGCAGCAGGTTTTTAATCAATGGGATTTAACTCATCATTTATCTCATATAGAATACGCTTCGTTATTTATACAACATAACGTTAATATTACGACTTATAGCCTAGGCCATTTGCACAAAATGCCCCGAATGCACATGAACGTGTCTGCGCGGCTCTGAATGAACTCCTTTTGTGGACGCGTTCTTCACGCAACAACGTGCAGAAACACGGCAACTAAACTCTAAAAATTCACAGCGTTTTATTATAATAGTGTTCTCATTATAATTGTTATGTATATGACAGTCCCAGTCATAGTTATTAATATTCTGCATTGTTGTTTGTCCTGCTCGCGCTGCTCGCTGAAGAGATAATCACCGTAGTACTACAATGAAGCGCTTTACCGCAGCGCAACTCAACCAAATGCATCTTATATGAGATAAATAATATATACATGATATATATAAACCAGCTGAAATGTTTTGAAATCACTTGTACCCTACCTGATCAAAAAAATCCAGTCTTTCACTCTGTGTCAGTTTGAGTCTTGTTAAAGATTTAAATTCCTGCCGCCAAGATGCTCCTCTGTTGGTCACGGATTATGGAAAGTGAAACTTAAATCTATAGGGGTGGTTGGATTTATTCACGCACGTTAAAATATTTATTTGAAGCTTCTTTCTTTTCAGATTCTTATTTACAGCATTATTATAATAGGCCGTATATTAACTTATTGGGAGAAAACCAGCAGTTCTATATGAAATCAGACATTTGAGCACCCCCATATAGCCAAAATGGCATGATCATAACACTCCGTGAATATTCGACTGTGAGATTGGTAGTCGAATCAGGCTCCTCCTATCGAAGCATCGAATCTTCGACTATTCGGGTCACCCCTAGTATATAGTATAGTATATAGCTGTATAGTTTTTATTAGAATACATCACATTTGGTCTAGCGGTCATGTATGTAGTTCAAATATTTCAACACAAATGAAGCTCAAATAGGTTTGGAAAATTCTGATTAAAACTCCATGCAGCTCTTGTACTACTCTTGAATGGAAATGATTGACTTCAGAGATAATGCGGCTTTATGCCTATTTGAAAAAAAGTGTTTAGGCCTTTGATTTGTGCCGCCCAAACATCGTACTTTAACAAATAAAAGAAAACTGCACTTCTTAAACAATTTAAGGGGAATCTAGAGCTTTAGTTTCATTAGTATCAGTAAATTGGTCCTTTGTTAATGAAAAATCTTACACTCTTCCTCTGATTCCTCCTCCTCATCATCGTCATCATCATTGCTGTCATCGTCGCTCTCCTCCCTAGCAATCTTTTGCCTTGCACTTTTGAATACTGAATGGAGAACAATGGAGTCCTCATAGATCTACAAAAAACAAAGGCTGATTTAAAACAATAACCTGAACAACAAAACATACAGAAACAAATGAAGAAATAAGTCTGTAATCTGCATGTCAATACATTTCTGAACATTTTTAAAACCTGGAAAGGTGAAGCAAAAATAATAACAAAAGCATAACCTATCTGCAGCACTCCTTTCGAACCAAAAGTAATGCTGAGAACTGTTTAAAGCGACAGGATAAAAAGTTTATAATATTTTTGCAGTGGTCTGGACTGCATCTCCAAATTGTGCTCATTTCATAAAGGATGAAATATTGATTTCAGACACAGACAAAATCCGGTCAGTAATCCTGTAATCCTCTCAAAATACACAATGCAAAAACCCCAATGAAAGTACTGTGTAAAGAGATCTGCATAAATAGATCTGAAATATAATGTGCAGTTCTTATAAAGCTTTACATTAATAAATAATTACATTATCTGGGAACGGGCTGTAATAAATTTCTTCAGACAAACCCAAAATCCAAATTTTATAATGCATGATAGCTATTCTTCAAACACATCAGTGACTATTCAGGTCTTTGTTCAATAATGACGTGCTTAGTATTTGCATGTATGACAGGCACTTCATGGAATTCATGCAACATATAATCACAACAAAATGATGGTGTAGTGCTGCGAGGCAATTCATACTTAAGACAGTAATGGAGGTTGTTCAATCCATTTATTCACTCACCTGAGAGCCCTCTAGATTATAAGTCTGAGCGTTGTGACAAAGAAGCATGACGTCTTTCTCCAGATCGCTCACACTCCTGTACTTGTGGTTACGCACACGCTCCTGGACGAACAAGAACACTTGTAACAACAAAACATTCTTTACCTGTAGGGTTCAACTTTAACAACTGAGGCCAATTGTCAATTAGAGTTGCAACAGAAAATAAGAGCCACCGACATCATCAAATGTATACGAAAAACACATAAAGGGAGTAAAACGGCCCATTAGAAGTGTGAAAAGATCAGTTTATCTGGCCTTGCATCAAAAACCAATTCTCTGTTGTAAGGTAATACCGTTATCGTCCAGTTGGAGTAATGAGTGTGCCAGTCCGGATTGTACGGTAATGCGTCACAGCAGAACATGTGATGTAAAGGTCACACCGAAATAAAAGACGTACTGTAACTCACTAACCTTGATCTTCTTGAAGTCCACTGGCTTCCTTATCAGTTCATAGTATTCAGGAAGCTCTTTCCTGGAGGGCAGCTGCACAAAGACCTCGCTGAGCTGACGGACTGATCTGTGATCAGAAGCAGAGATTGAGGGTTATCCTGATTTCCTCTGACTGCACATTGAGAGATAAACTATGCGATCAGCCTAGGCGGATTTCCAACTTTGTAGAATAATGTCAGATTGGTTTACATTATCATCATACTGGTGCTCTACTGACAAGCTCACCCCAAGCCAACAGGAGACGACACAAGTCTAAATCCAGGACAACAGGAAATGGTATAAAGGTCTCCAGAAGCAATATTTCTCGAGACATACTGCCGACAAGGAGTGTTTTTTTTCTGTCTCATGGGACCCTGACATCTGCCCATATCTGTCTGTAACAGTTCCTCTAAATATTCACAGCGCAGATGATTCATTACACATTCAGTGATTAAATCAGGGCTCAAATTGGTGCAATTATGGTGTGTCGACCTTCATACACACCTCAGTTTATAGTTTCTGCTGCAGATGCATGTTTAGTGTTAGTCTGGGGGTGCAGACTACAGCACAATGCTAAACAGCTTTCAACTCATAGAAGCTTAGTATAAGATTTCTGAATTGGCAGCTCAGCATGCCAACTATGTCATTATTATGAAGACATCAAGCAACTAAAAAAATAGTTGCAAAATTAATTGGAGAAATTCTACTGAATGTGCTTATAGGACTAGTTCAAATTAAGGTGTGCAATTTTTTTAAACATTAAATTATTTTCTCCTATCCTGACTTAATATGCAAAGAGAACTACAAAGGGAACTACAAGCAAGCCATCTGTATATTGGGATGTACCAATATTAAAATCTGAAACACGTTATCTGATTTTTTATGCTATCCAATTTTAAAATGTATACTATTTTTTCCAAATAATCATAATATTATCATGTACATTTTGAAAAATGGATAATCATTTGTTAAAGATTATTTTAACAGTTTTACTGAATTATTCGAGTTTTTTAAAGATTAACTTAAGTGAGCATTACATGACGCCAAAGGTGATCTAAATGTAAAATAGAGGAAATGTGCATGCACAATTAAATATACAATTTGGTCACAGATAAATTAAGATATATAACTAATATTAGCCAATAACCAATATTAGTACTGACTCTATGGTGCTTAACCAGTGGCTTAAAGAAATATTTCACCCCAAATTTAAATGACTCCTCCTCAGGCCATCCAAGATGTAGACGAGTTTGTTTCTTCATCAAAACAGATTAGGAGAAATGTATAATTGCCTGCACATCACTTGCTCAGCAATGGATCCTCTGTGAATGTGTGCTGAATAAGATTTCAAACAGATGATAAAAACATCATAATAATAATCCACGCGAATCCAGCCCATCAATTAATATCAACAAATCCATCATTAAGGTGTTTTAACTTAAAATTAAAACCATCACTTCTGGCCAAAATACAAGTCCATAATCCATAATAATGCTGCCTTCCAGTAAAAACATCAAAATCACATCAAAATACACCAACATATTTGTGTAGAACTGTGGACTGTTTTTGCTTGTAAACAGTGCTTGATCTTGAAACCAATTTAAAGTTAAAAATGTCTTAATGACATTTATTTCAAACATGTAGCTGGAGTCGTGCATTTATCAGCTGTTTAGACTCTTATTTTGACGGCACCCATTCACTGCAGAGGAATGGTAAACAAGTGATGTAATGCTAAATTTCTCCAAATCTGTACCAATGAAGAAACAAACTCATCAGTATGAGGGGTAATACTATCTTTCTTTATTTATTTATGTCCCCTAAGGGCAATTGGTTTTACAGCAAGACCAGCATACAAAAAAGACAATTTACAATACATAAAAAATTACAATAAAAAAACAACAAAAAAAAACAGGACAACACAAGACCAAACAACTACCTTCTTCCACCTACTCCCCACCTGCCCGAATTTAGCAAAGAGATAGAAGTAGGAATAAATGAATGTTTGTACCTGTTACTCCTAACAGAAGGAAATCTTAACCGAGATCCTGAGGGTAAAAACTGAAACTCGGAGTATAGAGGATGGGAAGTAACCGTTAAGATAGATTGGGCTTTTCTAACTACATGGCGATTATATAGGTCGGTAGGATGACTCTGCTGAACTCCTAAAACCTTACTGCTAGTGTTAACTATTTTCACCAATGCCGTCTTTGCCTTCACACTAAGACTGCCATACCAGCATAACATAGCAAATGTTAAAACAGACTCAATATAAGATTTGTAAAACAGAGTCATCAGGGATCTATCAACGTTAAATTTGGACAGTCTCCGTAGACAATACAGACATTGCTGGCCCCTTTTACAAATCTTCTCCACATTGACATTAAAATTCAGCTTGTTATCAATCACACATCCCAAATACTTATATGATTCCACAACCTCCACCTCCTGATCTTTAATAGTTGTTCTCTTTACATCACTTTGATTACGCCTAAAATCAATATGCATGTCTTTAGTTTTTAATACATTTATTTGCAGGAGTGCATTATCACACCACTGAACAAAATCATCTACCACGAGGCCATGGTCATTTTCATCCGCATGGAGGAGGCTGACAATAGCTGAATCATCTGCATATTTTACAATAAATCTATTCTCATGCCTACTCCTGCAATCGTCAGTGTATAAAATATAAATATAAAAACAGGAGTGGAGAAAGCACACATCCCCGAGGGGACCCTGTGGATGAAGACAGTACCTCTGACAAACATCCATTCACCCTTAAGGCTGATTTATACTTCTGTGTCGGACCTATGCCGTAGCCCTACGGCGTATGGGTGTGCGTCTATGCATAAGCTACGGCGTAGGTTTGACGCAGAAGTATAAATCAGCCTTTACTCTCTGAATTCGATCAGTTAGAAAGTCAAGGATCCACCCAATGATACAAAAATCAAAACCAAAGCTCAAAAGTTTCTCTACTAAAATGAGAGGATGAATCGTATAAAAAGCTGATGAGAAAACAAAATCATAGAAATTTTAGTTCCCTCTAAATGCTTAAGAACCAAATTCAACAAGGTGGCCGTAGCATCCTCTACCTCACGCCTGGCCCTATAAGCAAACTGAAGAGGATCGAGAGAATCTTCTACCATTGTAAGGAGCTCTTTTTTCAACAATCTCTCAAAACTCTTCATTATTAAAGAGGTCAGCGCAACTGGTCTAAAATCATTTAGTTCTACTGGATGATTATTTTTAGCCACTGGGATGACTGTAGAGGATTTCCATCATCTCGGCACCTTCTGTTGAGTAAGGGACAGTTGAAAAATATAATAAAAAATAGATCCCAATTGCTCTGCACAGGAGATAAGCAGCCAACCTTCAATATTATCAGCACTGTAAAAAAAAATCAGTAAAATTTACGGTAAAAAAAAAACGGCAGCTGTGGTTGCTGGAATTTTACCGTTAAAAATATGGTAGCAACATTTTAGGTTTTAACTTAAATTTACAGTTTAATACCGTAATTTCATTAACTGATATAATGTTAATATACCAACCTATTGAAGTACTGAAATCTGTTTTGTA
>NW_015642206.1:523764-538180 GCF_001515625.1 Sinocyclocheilus rhinocerous | reverse complement strand
GAAAGAGATGAAAAACTCATGTAGAAACATGGTTGTTTCAACAAAAAAACATCAAATTTGAAATGCAATTCAGGGAATTCTGGGAATGTCAATTTATGGTTATTCACTGTAAATTATACGGTCTTTTTCCACTTCCAAAAACAGTATACTACCGTAAAATTAATGTCCAATACATGTAATGTCCAATACAGTTTTTCACCGTATATAGTAGGGGAATTTACCGTTAACCATTTAACAGGTTTTTACTGTAGCATTTTTACAGTCTTTTAGCATTAAATTCACGGTCATTTTTTACAGTGAGGGCAATATTATCTGCCGACCAATGGCCTTAACCCTCCGTTCATAAAACCTGTTTGAAAACAGTCAGTGCTGCGCTAGTGACAGAAATTACACAATTCGAGTTAAAAATGCCAGCTGAAAGCATTTTCTGCTCTGTTTGGGATTAGTCATGAGAGTGTGGCACTGAGACTGGGTTTCTAGTCATTCAAGGACAAATGCGGCTATGCTTAGTTTTCACTTTATGTGACTCAAGTTCCACAGCGTCATAAATTTAAAATAACTGCCAAGAACGTCTGTTTCAGAGAAGCTTAAATACTACCTAACTGTCATCTCTAGATGTCTTGGTTTAAATATGGGCTAGATTCGAGAGATTTGTCTATCATGTAAAATTACTGCCATGTTCAGACAGCAAAATTATTATTCCACAACTGATATGTGCTGTTAACTGGAAGGTTGTCATGGGGACCACCAAAAGAGACAGCCAGCATATCAATCTGATGAATTACCTTCAATTTGTGGGATTGCAGCCTAATTGGGTGACACATCAAGCTATGGGTTTTTTTCCTGACAAGAGGCGCCCGTGTAATTCCAAATCCTCCACTCTGCCGAAATCAAACCATGGCGAGTGTGACAAGACTTTCTCAGCAGCACCACAATTTGAGTGTCAGTCTGAAGCTGATTTGAAATTCTCAGAGGGGCATGACAGTCCATTACCCAACATCCCAGTGCATTACGAGTCAGACATTCAGCCAGCTACAAATAAGAACACTGATTAATCAACAAAAAACATTTGATTAAATTAAGCTTATTAATTGCCAATGAATCAATTTCATTGCAAATGAGTTCAGTTAATCGTCTGAGCAGTGAGGGAGAAAAATTGCCCATCACGTCACATCCCTGACACAGGTGTGCACACATGCAGACCAGAAATAATTCACGCACGCTTGGCTTATAAAAACGTGGACTTGATGAACTCAGGCATAGGAGAGTTTCACTATAAATTATGTTTATGGTAGTTGGAAATACTGTGACAGTGTGTTTAAGTACAGCAATGACCAATGACCATCCTTCAGTCTCTCTGACAGGGTCTGATGTAAGATGTCTATGATAACCGTGACCAATGTAATTGTAAACTAATGCTAAGTACTGTACTGTACTGTATGCTGAACAAACACTATGTATTGTAATTTGAAGTATATAATCATTATCTCGACCCCCACCATCCATAAAAAAATTATTTATCAAAAGCGCATATCATTGTTATTGCAATAATAAAATTTCATATATAGAATTTATAGAACTCAAACTCTACTGTAATTGCACTGACATACACTACTCTTCAAAATTTTGGTGTAATTATTTCAGATTTTTTTTATATAATAGATATTTAGACATTTGATAGATATTTATAAAAGATTTCCATTTCAAAGAAGTTCTGCTATCTTGAACTTTCTATTCAAAAAATCCTGAAAAAGTATCATGGTTTCTACAAAAAAATATTAAGTACCACAATAATTTTTAATACCTATACTAATAAGAATTTTACCTGAGCACCAACTAATTTCTGAAGCATCATGTAACACTGTGACTGAAACCCTTCACAGGATTTTTTTTTTTTTTTAAGATAGATTAAAATAGAAAACAGTTATTATAAACTGTAATACATATTTCACAATATTACTGTTTTTATTGCATTTTTCATCAAATAAATGCAGCCTTGGTGAGCATAAGAAACATCTTTCAAAAACATTTTAAACAATCTCACCGACCTTAAAAAATTGGAAAAAATTGCATTCATAGTGAAAAATACCATAACTTTTTCAAGTATATTTGCTTAAATTTGTAGATTATAAATAGCTCTGTGAATGTGCTTTTAAATTCTGAAAGCACATTTTGCATTTTTAATGTTAACGATTAATTGATTGTAAATTTGAAGTGACAATCGGTTATGGACATTCTTGAAAAATTGGAATATCTTCATTTTCAATCGTTAACAGGTATGTTCAGTGAACAAATCAACTGAAAGGACCATTATATATATGTAAAACACCATGCAGGATTTTTTTAGCCTGCTACAATTAGATTTTACAATGCCTACATCCTACATGACTGCCCTCACATTACTTCACCTCATATTACTTCTGGTTGTTACCCCAGTGAGGAGTCATTCCACATGGAATATCTGGAATACAGTAACAGTGCCTGTCAACATCCTATTTGCCTATCACCACATTATGAATTCCTGGAACAGTTGAAAACAGTATGTTCAGCACAAAGCCACTGAGAGTTCAACGGTACATAATTACATTCCAGATATTCCAGGTCACTTAACTACACATGAGCGGCCAGTTCAAAGAGTCACCTGCAACAACAGTGAGCTGAGGAATGGGTAGGCACTATGAGCCATTAGTGGAAGTTTAACAGCACTTACGCATCTCTGTAATTGATGACTGTATCAATGATGGCATTCATCTGTTTTGTGAGTTTGGGTGGATTTGGGGAGAGCCTCTCTGCTGGAGGACGTCCTCTTCTCTTCTTGGCTTTGTCTGCGTCCTCACGCCTCATGTCTTTGTCCACGTGTCTCCTACGCTTGCGCCTCTTCAGCCGTATTTCCTCCTCGATTTCCTCCAGGTTGCCATCCTCTATAGCCTGCCAGAGGTCAAGTTCAACAGGCCACGTTGGCTAGTTAATGATGTGAAGATACATTTTCAAGAGAAATTGATAAGTGAAGAGAAATGATAAGAAAAGTAAACAAGATACAACTGTTGATCACTAGATTATATTTACGGTCTACTGGCAATTTGCATTTAGATGTGCGTGATGATTTCAATATATATTTGATCCACCAAAGAAAATTTGTCCAGGCACATACAACATTTGGGACTGAAGCCTCTTCATCTAAATCAGAAGCTAAATCAAATAGATGCCAAACAGAAAAATGCCATAGCTATGATTCTACAAATGCAAATTTCACTGATTAGGCTTCTCTGTATGACAGTGGATATTTGATTTGAGGACTTCACCTCCCTATAGGCAGCCATAAAAGCCATGCTCATTACCATAAACTACATTTAGAAGTGAAAGAAACTACAGACTACGGGCCCTGATTATGGAGCCGTTTGGACTTTCATCAGTCTCACAATTTGACATGATTGAGATCAGAATTTGTGCAGAACTGCTCTTAATTAAATCCATCTGTCTGGCATCTCTTTTCCATCCTGCCCTTCCTTTTGTTACACAGATGGATATAGAGGTATTCTCTCATCTTCCAGTCAGTTTATTTACAAAGAATGAGTCATTCGCCTTCAGTGAATATACTGTATGGTTCAATGCATTTGTGCTGTTGAGTTTGGCCTAATGCCTGCCCCTGCTGTAAAGCAGAAGTATACAAGTGATCCTGCTAGGTTATGTCTGCACAGTAAGACTTTAAAACTCAGAAAATGCCCAAAAAAATGTGTAATTCCACTACTGAATGAGCGAGACTCCAGAGTAAAACCATCAACTTCCAGAGAAGTTTTGAAAAGCAAGAAATGTATATCTGTCTTTGTTTTTTGGGCTTCTGTAAGATTTGCTGTAAAACTCAAAGGTCGGTTATCATAATACAGAAGGCTTGATCCTCAGAGCAAAGTAAATCAACACACCTGTTATGCAGCTGAGCCAGAACCCTCATTTGAACATAATGTGTACGCACAGAGCCAGAAATGAACAATGAACAAATAAACAGACCCTAAAGAGTATCCGCTTTTGAAACCAAAACTCGCACATAAAAACAAATTAATAAGAGTTTCAGTGGTGCAATTTTGATTTTGACTCTCTACCAAGATGTTATGAAAGAGGGTCCAGGCCTATATCCAACCTAACAGTGCATGTTGTGGATAAATTCCCAAATTAAATAAATAACTAAAACAATCAGTTTTGAGTTTGTACTTGCCATTGCAAGCAAATTCAAATGTTAATGTCCTGTTTTAAGAGACATAAAATGCCTTTGTCCACTTAGTTATATAAAGTTTACTTCACATCTGAAATATAATCCAATGTACCATACCATTCAAAACTTTGGGGTCTATAAGTTATTTGTTTATTTATTTATTTTTTGGTAATTTAACAAGCATGCATTTATCTGACAGTAAAGTGACAGTAAAGACATTTATGTTACAAAAGATTTCTATTTCATGTAAATGCTGTTCTTTTGAACATTCTATTCATTTAAGAAACATGAAAAAAATATATCACACTTTCCAAAAACTGTTTTCAACATTGATAATAATAATAATAAATGTTTCTTGAGCATGAAATCAACATATTACAATGATTTCTGAAGAATCACTGAAGTGACACTGAAGACTGGACTGCTGAAAATTCAGCTTTGCTCTGCAGGAATAAATTCTATTTTATGATACATTAAAATAGAAAACTTTAAAATTGTAATAATATTTTACAATACTACTGTTTTTATTGAATTTTTGGTCCAATAAATACAGCCTTGATGAGCATGAGAGGCTTTTTTTTGACCCCCAACTTTTGAGCAGTAGTGTACATAAATTTACACGGTTTACTTTTACATTTATGTAATCACAAAGAAAAATATGATGCATGCTTTTTAGCACCACATCAATTTTGTGCATTATCCAGCAGGTCAGCGCAGGGGGTACACATCATCCTTTTAAATGCTGTGTCCGGAGCACTCAAATGATGCATCCCATGGCTGAGATCCTGGGTTCAAATACTGGCTGTCTGCAGAGACGCCTCTGGCTGTGTTTTAGTAACGCTGAGCCAATAATGGATAACCCCCTCCTCCATCACCTCAACCGTTGTCATGGTGAGGTCACACCTGTGGGTACTGAGCTAATCTGAGGGAAAAAAAGAGCTCAGCAGCACCTGTGAAAGAAGTGTGCTCTTGACATCATGTGATACTGGGGGTGCAGACTTCAAAATCATAGACTGTGTGGGTATAATCTATAGGTTGTTGAAACAAGACAGAGAAATACACATACATTTACTGGAACAAAAATACAGTAAAACTGTATTATTATGAAATCTCATTAAAATTTAAATTAACTTCTATATTTAAAATTGTAATTTATAAATGTTTAATTTTCAGCAGCCATTACTTAAAGGGGTCATGAACTGAGAAATCAAAATCCCCTTGATCTTTTGACATATACTGTAATAGGTCACTGTACTATAAAAACATCCTGTAAGTTTCAGAACTCAAAACTTTCTCGTTATTCTAAAAACAGCTTATATTGAAGGCAGTCTGCCAAAATGACAGCTTTAGGAATGTTCTACTCTATGATATAATAGTATGGATAAGCACCGCCTCCGCAAAACATCAGCACATTTTTTTGTGATGAACAAACACACACACCTGGAGCAGTGGGCAGCTGTTTTTGCTGCGGCGCCTGGGGATCTGTTGGGGGTTCGGTGCCTTGTTCAAGGGTCTCACCTCAATCATGGTATTAAAAGAGGCAGAGAGTACTCTGGTCATTCACTCCCTCCACCTACAATCCCTGCCTGTACCGAGACTCGAACCCACGAACTTGGGGTTACAAGTCTGACTCTCTAACCATTAAGCCATGACTGCCCCATTAACATTTTGATAAAAGTTTTTTATACTGAAAGCTGAGTAGTGCATAAAGTCACTTAAAAGACTTATAGTTTCTAACACTTTTTTATGCATCAATTTGATCCCTGTATGTGGGCAAGAACAAAACATTGAGAACAGTGAAATCGCTAAAGTAACATGTACTTCTCCTTTGACTTGCCCACACTTGGCTACAGTATCTCACAGGAGATGCATTACACAAGTTCCAATTACTTTATTCCCATTAGTAGTTGTGTCAGAGTGCTTATTACCATAAAGTTATCTTTTCTCAACTTTGCTGAATCACTGGAGACACCCACGTCATTTTACTGTCACCTCAAGTGGCCATTTCACACTGAAAACGAATGACTTGGCTGTCAGTGTGAATGACCCCTTTTCAGCAGCAGAAGCGCTATGGGTGACTGACCTTTCTTTTGAAACACACATAATGTACATACATATACACCATTTAGATGTTATATCGCACAAGGCAAGAACAGATTTTAGGTTGAAGGCAGACGGAAAATGGCCAGAGTATTTATTTGCCCTAGACTGATACGTATTCTCTCACACCTCGCAACAGACTTCATTTTCCCAACACAGTTGACTGTTTGCTAAGCTCTGTGCAGTCAAGCGTCAAAATCAATTTGTTGAGCCACTGAGCTGTGCGATGGGGAAATGCTTCGTCATAATTTTCTGTGTAAAAGCAATCTTGGAGAATGATTTCAAGCATAAGTTACAAAAGAAACCATTTTTGTGTGTGGAGACTATCACGCAGTAGAGTTGTGCCGATAGACGATATATCATGTATCGACGATAGTCAGAGATATCGCCTGTGGCTGATGCCACTGATGATAGCAAGACGATTATTATTATTATTATTATTATTAGGCTAGTAATACTATCTAATTAATGTAAGGGCTTATTTTTTCCATGTTTTACAGTGTTGGGCGTTATAACCAATCACACACAATTATGTTGAGCTTATGAATGCAATAGCCAATCAGAGGCGTTCAGATGAGTTATCGCTGAAACAGCGGAGTTTTGTTGTTCAGCATGCACTAACTGAATTCTGACTCGTGAATTCTCTCATCATAAACAACAAAGTGCAGATGTACGTGCAATGTAAGTATAAAAGATTTATTCATCATACAATGTAGACAGCTTCACTGATTATAACGGGAGTGTTTTTTAAAGTGCATAAACTCTAAAAGCACTAGACTGAGTCAGAGATTATGTTCTTTGGTAATGTAAATATTGTTTGCTCGCTTTCTGTAGCTGCTTTTTGAATAACTGAGGAAATGTAAGCATTATAATTAGTAACTTACAATGTTTCTATTGAATTGAATTGAATACAAATTTAACATTTAACATGTTTAATATAATAACATGTTAAAATTTAACATGTTAAACACAAATTTATGGCCGGCAGCCATATCACCCTGTAACCCAAGACTGGTTGCCCACTGAAGCTAAGCAGGGTTGAGCCTGGCCAGTACCTGGATGGGAGACCTCCTGGGAAAACTAGGTTGCTGCTGGGAGAGGTGCTAGCAGGGGGTGCTCACCCTGTGGTCTGTGTGTGTGGGTCCTAGTGCCCCAGTATAGTGATGGGGACACTATACTGTCAAAAAGCACCCGTCTTTTGGATGAGACGTTAAATCGAGGTCCTGACTCTCTGTGGTCATTAAAAATCCCACCTTCGGATGAGACGTTAAACCGAGGTCCTGACTCTCTGTGGTCATTAAAAATCCCAGGATGTCTTTCAAAAAGAGTAGAGGTGTGACCTCTGCATCCTGGCCAAATTTGCCCATTGGCCTCTGACCATCATGGCCTCCTAACAATCCCCATATCTACTGATTACAGGGCTTAAAGTTCTCCGGCACCGTGCCATATCTCCGGCGTGCGGTGTTTGGCTGCTAGAAAAAAAAGATAGTCGTCCTACATTTAAAAACACTTGTTGGTATCACGTTCGAGTTCGCCTACCAATGTATGAGAGGAACACAGCTTTCACTCTCATCCAAACTAACATTACTAGCCAATCAGAAGTTTTTGCTCGTATAAACATGAGACGCGCATAATAGTATCCAATTGCAGAGTCGCAGCTGATAAATGGAGAAGAAGCCTGGGTCTCGAGCGCGACACATTGAAAAAGCTGCGAGGCGCAATGGTCAAAGATTTCCATCTAGCGTCATATTTACATAGAAAAGCTATTAAAAAAGCAGCGGAGCTTTGTAAACAGCTCAGAGTAATCATGTCATCTCCATAAGAACGATATGATTGCCAGAATGCATTTACCTGTATTTTTGAAAAGGTCCTGTTCACACATGATCTCTTAATGGTAATTTACCAGTAAAGACTGTAGGCCTATGTGTAAAAGAGGTTAAACTCTTCCTCTGCATATGCGGTGAGTTTGGGTTACTTAACGTTCATCTGGGAAAACTCACTTGATTTGTAACTTAAATCATTTAAACCTATGCCAACACAAGAGAATACATCAACATATTCTAAATATGCGATGTATCGTACACATCGCGATTTCAAAATAAAAGTTTCTGACTCTGCATGTGGCCAAATATTAAAATGAAATGGAAATGTCGTTGAAATACATGAATCATCACCAGGCCGTTGGCGCCCTCTGCAGGTATTTGTTATAATATAGGCATATTACATTATGTATTTAACAGTGTTGTTCAATAAAACCATTTACTTGGTTTTGATACTTTATTTGAGGCCAATTATTGTTGCCTCATCGTTGCTTTATATATAAATATAGTCATATTAAAGCCTGTTTTTCACTTAGTTATATTTGTATTACTAAAAAACATCAGATTACTCACTTGCCGAAATAATCAGTAGATTACTTGATTAGCAAAATAATCATTAGTTAAGCCCTAGATTAGTTAAAACATTTCAAAATACAACTGCATTGTTTTACTTTTTGTGATTAACAGACAAATATTTTGTCATTTGCAAATTTCTTAAAGTATTAAAACATTGTCTCGTTCTAGTGAACCAAGTATCTGCATTTTGTCTCACCTTGTGAGCTAAGTGTATTGTCACACCCCTAGTGTCTATGAGCGTGATAAAGCTCATAATTTTCCAAGTGTATGATATAGCTTTCATTCTTCAGGTCAATCATATATTCATGAAAAAAAAAATCAGTTTAAATAAGGAAAGTGATAACTTTGCCATAGTATCCTTTCAAATGTTAAAGTTGCCACAGTCATTGCATTCTTTGCATGTGCTGCACTTTATTTGTACCATTTTGTTTTATTAGTTTATTTATTAGAATTTGAAAGATAATAACAATATTGATTGATAAGTGAGATCTGATTTTAGTCCTTGAAAACCAAAAAAGTAGCCTTAAAAGTCCTGGAATTTTATTTTGCAGTATCTGTATGAACCCTGTTTAATTTACCAGGTCTTGGACTATTTTAATGTTTTTGTTGTTGTTATTTAAACTGAACTGTAGTTTTCTGTAGTAAACTGTCTTTGTATATTTCCTATTTTATATTAATTTCCTAGTATTTAATTTACCATTATTTATTTTGAACAAAACAATTTCAGAAATGTCATGTTTTAGATCGTAGGTCATCTTGTACCCTGCCAAGGACAAAGCTAACCAGCAAAACTTGATATCAAAAGCATCTTAAATGTTACATGTGTTTGCACCATATTGTAGTGAGTAAACTTTCTTGGTATTGCTGTTTCAAATATCCCTCCATAATCTGTAGTCTGAGCCTGTCAAGGGCTAATGGCAATGGCAGATACGTTACTAGTTAGTTTCAAGGAAAATCATTTTCTTTTTTGTTTGCCAAATAACCCTTTGTATGTGTCCGCCCCCGCAACCCCCAACCCCCGGAAAAAAGTTCAGGCTCAGGATTTTTTTTGCTTTAACCCCTGTGATTGGCTTCATCACTCTGTCTCCTCTCCACCAATAAGCTGGTGTGGTAGGCATTCTGGCGCACTATGGCTGCCGTCGCATGATCCAGATGGATGCTGCACAATGGTGGTGGATGAGGAGATACCCCCTGACAATGTAAATCGTTTTGAGTGCCTAGAAAAGCACTATATAAATGTAATGAATTATTATTATTATCATCATTCAGTCACATTAAAAACATTAGGCTGCTTTTAGCCTTACGCTGAAGTTGGTTCACATTCCGGCAATTTATTTAAAAATTTAATAAATAAGCACAATAATATTGTGTATTGGCGATCTCACAGGCTGACGATAGGTTTATATCAAAATTGAGCATATCGCCCAACAACACTATCACAGGGTAAACATTTACTCACACTTTAACGGTGCGTTTTACTTAAACAGCAAAAAAAGGTGAAAAACAGTGAGACACTAAATAAGATTATTTTCAAGGCCCAAATCACCTGTCAAGCCACAATAAAAGCAATGTGGTTCTGATAGCTTTAATCAAAGTGGTCTTTTTCCACCCCATAAAACTCACAGACCCCACATTGTTGCCCCAAAAGATCTGATTGCCATGTGTCGAACTTCCTTCCTCTCTCAGTATACTTTTACTCCTCAGTGGCTCTCTGTTTACCAGGAACTGGCTCCACATATAATTACCTCCCTTGCTGCTTTACACCTTCAGCCTCTGTGCTCAAATACAGTTTTGCTCTTGTTACCTTCCAGCCAAACCCTGTAGCAGACGAACCCTCACCAAAGAACAACCGCAATGCCCTATGGAAACAGTTTCGGCACTCATTATCGACCGGAACAATCCACTGGGTAGCTTTGAAATAGTTTAGGAGGACTGTACTGAGACTGGTTTGCGGAAGGAAATGACAGAGGAAAAAGCTTGTTAGAGTGAGGAACAGTCAATTTGTGTCTGGATGGCGAATAAGAAAATGAGCTATTTGGGATTGGGAGATTCAGTGTAATGCAATTGGGTTCATTGATCGAGTTGAATTGTTACACAGAGACGAGAGCTGTATTTGTCTTGGCTGTTGTGTTGTTGTCTTAGCAATCACATTATGGTGAGGATATGTTGTGGAAAAAAGATGAGCAGACCGATAAAATAATACACACTGTTTGCAACGCTTCAAACATTTTCCAACCCACTTAATACATTATTTACAGAATGCAAACAAAATCCTCTACAGATCATTAAAAACTTGCAGAGGAGTCTTGTGGCTATATGATGTGCAATCATTTGAAGTAGTGAAAAGATATACCCATTAATTCTTCAACACTAACTTGAGTAAAATTTTGATGTTTTCTTTTTTGAGTTTTGATTTTGAATCTTTTTTTGTCAAAGGTTTATATTGCAAAGCTGTATCTTTCTACATCAACACAGATTTAAATTTTCTAAAAACAATTTGCTCTGCTCTGATTCTTATGGACCTTTATACTGAAATCTGATTCATACTCAACTGATCAAAACATACAATGAAGCCAGTGACTTGAAAACCCCACCAAAAACTGATCGCTGTTATATCTCCGTCTGGTTCTCTAGGTCCTCAAACCTTTGGCATATATTTAGGCTCAGACAGAAGATCACTACACTCTTATTGGTAGCTGACAGCTGTTATCAAATTAACCAAAATATCTTATAAATGAATATGCAAAGAACAGGGGCTTTGTACATTTTATAAATGATGGCTGTCCCAATTCTGCAGAAATCTGCTGAGCTTTCTGTACATGATGCCAATGTAAATGTTGCATAGCCCAGCTTATGACAACACTTTAATAAGACAGATGCTATAAGCTCTACAATTTTATGATCATTGTCTACACTTCATGAATTATGGCTTCATTTCAGTTCTTGCGGTCAAGTTAGTACTTTCATCCTTAATGCTTCTGAAGTTCTATCTGTACCAGTGTGGTTACTGTTAACTAAAACTAATAAAGATTTCTCTGTACTTGAAATAAAGTGGAAATAAATACAACATAAACATTAGAAGAAGAACTTAAGCAAAATTTAGACAAAACTAAAACTGAAATAAAATAAAAGCATATATAAACAAAGAAATTTTAAAATAAAGCCAAATCAAAATATTAATGAACACTATTATTGTATATAAATAATACGAAAACAACACTGATCAGCACTGAACCTTAAGTGAAGTAACTTGTCAACTTGAACATGGCAAATTGGAAATACTCATAATGAGTATTTCATCACTGTGCACCTTCATGCAGCATAAAAAGAGACCATTAGAAAGAGAGAAAGACTACCTGTTGCTATGGAAACAAGAGCTCTCAACATATGGATGGGATTATGTTTATGCCATGTGTCATTCTACATGTTTGTCATGGACTATAATGAACTAAATATAACGCAAGCAGCATACCCTCAGCCACTGCTTTTCCGTCAACGCGTCGCTGTAGTCGACATTTCTGCGGTGACGGGAACCACGGCCAAAAATCTTTTCCTCCTCCTCCTCGCAGGTAAGCCGCTCCACCTCAGCATCATCCTTCAGGATCCATGATGGCAGCTCATCCTCTTCCATTAGCCGAGGTTTACGCTTAGGGTTGCGTGCATCCTCTCGACGGCGGTCTAAATCCATGCGCTAAAAGTGCCATTAATGGATTACTTAAGTTTGAAAGTAACTGGTACGTTTCCTGTTCTACTTCTAAATGGATTCAAAATGCACAAATTCACAAAAACACGTGGCTTTCTTTTCAAAGAGACGACAATTACTGTGAATCATCATGCAAGGGACTATCTGTAAAAGTAGCAAATTTTGAGCAATTTCAGTCTTACCATGAAAAGCTCAAATTCGTCCTCATTACGAGCAATCATTTGATTGAGAGTTTCATCATCTGGAACTTCATCTTCCTCCTGGTATCACACACACATATGCCAAAAAACATAATCAGGACACATTTATTTTGCGAGTAACTAGCATTTTCATACCTGGCAGAGTGGATTTTTAAATTAACATCTCACATGGGTGCCTTAGACGATTTTGCTTTTTCAAGTTGTAATATCACCAGAACAGGCGCTACCAGGCACCGAAGAAATGCTTTGTACTGTACCCGTAAGTAATTCAGCTCAATTTAAATGCACTCTGGCTAGTCTACCAAAATTGCATGCCTTTCCTTCAGCCTTTGTCACAGTCAAAATCAATAGAAAAACAGACTTCGGTCTCTGCTGGATGGCATTCTCTTATGGGTCAAAGCATAATAATTTATGTTGGTGATAAACTGTAATTTGTTGAATAAATGGCAGTGACATTATAATGGAACAGGCAATGAATGATGAAATGAGCCATTGAAAGAAAATCAATTCATCTACAAATCGCAATTTTATTCTTTGCAGTGTGCCAATACTTAATTCTGACATTAATAATGTTGAAATTTTTGAAGCATCTGTAAAAGGATTTTTTTGAAGTTGTAATGGGTAAATTTGTAGTAACCTGCTATTGTGTAATGCTCACAATAACATTGTTTGCCTTTTAAAGTTTTCTGAACAGTTGAAATAGAGGCAGTTAGCTCATAGGGACCAGAATCACAAAAATTATCACAGGGTATCTGCAGGTATCAGCACTTCCAGCTGAAAGCTTTTTAATACCATTTTCAAGGCCTTTCCAAAAATGTTAACACCCTGCTCAAAAGAGATATACGAATGAACATTAGACCTTTTTCACATTTCTGGGTTTAAATAAACTTTGTAAACTTCCATAGAGGTATATAAGAGACCACAGCAAATCAAATTTTCCCTTTACCATTTGCACCAAAGGTGAAAGAAAAAAATTCAGTATTGCCTTTCAATGACTTTCCAACAGTGAAAAAATATAGACATATGGATTATGGTGGTCAGAAGAGAGAATGATGGCAAATTTACCATTACTCCCTCAGCAGCTGCATTAGAAACACCCTCACAGCAGTGTTTCATACATACATACATATATAAAGTCAAGTCCATATATATTTGGACACAGGCACAATTTTTATTATTTTAGTTGCTGACCAAAACATGTTCAAGTTACAGTTATATAATGAATATGGGCTTAAAGTGCACACTCTGAGCTTTAATTTGAGGGTATTCTCATCAGAATTTAAGGAAAGGTTAAGGAATTACAGCTCTTTAATATGTACCTTCTCCCCTTTTTCAAGGGACCATAACTAATTGGACAATTGACTCAAAAGCTGTTTTGTGGACAGATGTGGGCTATTCTTTCATTATTTCTACATCAATTAAGCAGGTAAACGGTCTGGAGTTGATTCTAAGTGTGCCATTTGCATTTGGAAGCTGTTGTTGTGAACCTACATCATGCGGTCAAAGGAGCTCTCCATACAAGTAAAACAGACAATTGTTAGGCTTCAAAACAAAGCAAATCCATTAGAGAGATAGCAGGAATATTAGGAGTGGTCAAATCAACAGTTTGGTACATTCTGAGAAAAAAAGACACTGGTGAGCACAGCAACATAAAAAAGCCTGGACATTCACGGATGACAACAGTGGTGGATGATTGGAGGATCCTCTCCATGGTAAAGAAAAACATTTCGTAACATCCAGCCAAGAGAAGAACACTCTCCAGGAGGTAGGTGTGTCACTGTGAAAGTCTACAATCAAGAGAAGACTTCAC
>NW_015642206.1:460653-523546 GCF_001515625.1 Sinocyclocheilus rhinocerous | reverse complement strand
TTCACCACAAGGTGCAAACAAGGCCAGATTAGACTTTGCCAAAAAACATCTAAAAAAGCCAGACCACTTCTGGAAAATTATTCTTTGGACGGCTGAAATTAAGATCAACCTTTACCAGAATGACATCCTAAGCATTTTATGTTATATTTTTGTTCAACCCCTTGAATTAAAGCTTAAAGTCTGCACTACAATTTCATCTTGATTGTTTTATTTTTAATTCTGTTCTGGTGGCATACAGAGCCCAAATTATGAAAATTGTGTCAGTGTCCAAATATATATGGACCTACCTAACTGTATATTATTATTATTATTATTATTTTAAAACATTCAAGCAACTGTTCCACATAAGAAATAAATTCCTGCAAGTTTGGAAAGATATGAGGGAATGATGACAAGATTTTCATATTTGGGTGAACTATCCCTTTAATGCTTTAAACATTTTTAAAGATCAGACAGCTACTGTAATGCTGAGGCAAACAGCAATCCAATCGCTGAAAGCACCTCCATGAAAGAAAAGTCTCTGCTAAGTTGAAATACATCTGGTTGTTCATACATAAACGTTACTCCTCCCAAACAGGTGTCAGAATACAGACGTTTGAGAGCTCCAGAATCCACACACGAATGAGCAAACGGATGAGACACATAGATGGAGAATCTGTGAAACTCCAACACTTATTGCTATGTGTGGCAATGAGAGCATTCAACAGAAAAGTTCACTGCCTGGTTTTGGCATCATCTCGGAAATGAACTCTGCTATATTTGCATATTTATATATTTGCGGCAATAGTAGATTGGATTTACATCCATTTTGCGAAGACACAATTACGTGGCAAAGAGTAATATAAATGTGCATAGCCAACTGGATCCTATCGATCAAATGACTAAGTTAAATTGGGCCAAAAATATATTCACATAAATGAGAAAAAAAAATCTGCCACTTTGTTGTTGGCCCTTCTTTCCAATAATTTTCACCTCAGTGCATCACTAGATACAATTAGTCAGTCTAATTCCGTCAGAGTGAAACTTTACGGCCATCTGTGCCTGTTAAATTGACTCACCTCATTCTGTTCCTCGTGCTCCAGAATAGCCTGCAGGAAGACTCTGCGCTCATGGCCGGAGGACTTCTGATCAAACATGCCAGCCTGAATGACTTTCTGATCAACGTTCAGTTTATACTTGGCCGCTGTTAGAATCTTCTCCTCCACACTATTAACAGTGCACAGACGCAGTACGCGTACTTCATTCTGCTGGCCGATACGATGGGCTCGGTCCTGTGCCTGCAAGTCCTGGTGATTAAAATCACAGTTGTGTGTGATTAACAATGTGTTTACATCAATTACAATCAAAGTGAGAGAATGCTATTAAGAAGGGGCATAGTGCACTCTTTTTGACTTGTGGAGGCAGATGGAGGAATAAATTTAGCTTTTTCGGGTGAAAATGCGTGCGGAAAAGGTCCAAACTTCAAGCTGCTGCATAAAATATAATTCATCCAACAAACACCACACATAGATAAATGAATAAATTAACTAAAGGAAGCGAAAAATGCATACATTTCAAACATTAATTCAAAATTTATACTTCCAGGTTAGCTGGCATGAAAAAGTGCTGTGGTGTTAAGATGCTGTATTTCAAAACTATTTTAAACAGATTTTTTTTCAAATTATTCTGCATGTAGCTTTTATTGCCTTATATTAAAAACA
Source organism: Sinocyclocheilus rhinocerous (assembly GCF_001515625.1). Classification (NCBI taxonomy): domain Eukaryota; kingdom Metazoa; phylum Chordata; class Actinopteri; order Cypriniformes; family Cyprinidae; genus Sinocyclocheilus; species Sinocyclocheilus rhinocerous. The sequence continues at coordinate 521,846 of NW_015642206.1, read as the reverse complement.
GACTACATATTGAGAGACAAACCTGGTGGGGGTTCCAGTCGCTGTCAAAGATCACAACGGTGTCTGCAGCTTGCAAGTTGAGGCCCAGACCTCCTGCCCTGGTGCTCAGCAGGAAGATGAAATACTGTGAGCCTTCTTCATTGAATTTCTTTAAAAGCGCTGCACGATCCTCAGACTTCGTAGTTCCTGGAGGACACATCCAGCAGCAAACACATGTTAATGAAAGAGAAAGGGCAGCCTATTTGTGTGGTCACACTCATTAAAAGAGAAAGTGGTGGACCACAAATTGGAACTCCCTAGAACTGAGTTCCCAAAGGACAGGAAAATATTAAAGAAGGAATGCACTGATTACTGACCATCCAGACGCAGATAGAGGAAGTTACGGTAGGCAAAATAATCCTCCATGATGGTCATGAGGGAGGTCATCTGACAGAACAGAAGCACTCTGTGATTGGTGGCCTTCAGCTTGGGCAGGATGCGGTCCAGTAATTCAAACTTGCCAGAGGCACGGTACAGGTCAGGGCTAGGTGGACAAGAAAAAAGCATGTCTATAATGTCAATGCCTTCATCACGGTCCACCTCCACTGTCTGAGTCATGTAGCGCAGGAGGCCTGCGGTGTGTTTAATGATCCACATTTGACATGAATGAACACATCATGGCAAGTCTTAAGGTTAAGTAACGGTCTATTTGATCTGTACTCACCCGTTGATAATGCCATTTCGAAATCCCAAGTGCTCAGCAAAGGACTCCTAAATAGGTACAAAATAGACACTTTCAGATATCCCATGGCATTGCTGAATGCTTCATTTTGATTGTTGACAGATGTTTTAAGGTCTAACACCACAGCTATGAAGTAGTTCTAGGTGATCTTAAAGAAGATGTTAAAGAAGATATTTTATATCCATACATTGAAAGTCAGTGGGGTCCAATGTTTTTGGACCCCATTGACTTTCATGGTATGGATAAAAAACAGTTGAAATGTTCTTCATTATATCTTGTTTTATGTTCTCCAGAAGAAAGAAAGTAATACAAAAGCAGAACTTTCCTTTTTGGGTGAACCTTTAAGGCTACATCCACGTTGATCTGCATATATTTGAAAACAGTGTTTTTGTTTTAAAACACTCTCTGTTCACATTAGTGTCTTTAAGCTTTTTCCAAAAGTTGCTCATCCACACTGACATGTCTGAAAATGCTTAAATCCCCTTGCTGTGATTGTGTAAAACATAGTTAAAGCTCACTGAGATGACACAAACAGAACAGACATAATACAATTCTCAAGCTATTCTTCTGGCACTCTTCTTCTTCTGGCTATATTAGCAAACTATCCCACCACTCACTGATGCGTCCAGGTCGCACTCAAAATCGTCATTCCATGTAACGTCTAAAATACAAATGTCTTCATTGTGAGTAAATATTCTGAGATTTTTAATGTGAAGATTGTATAAATTAACATTTATCATTTAGCAACACCATGAAAAAGAAAAGCAGGCTCAACAATGTCAGTACAACCTTAAACAGAGGTGTCCAAGCCTATTCCTGGAGGGCCACTGTCCTCCAGAGTTTAGCTCTAAACCTAATTAAACACTCCTGAATCAACTCTATAGGACGCTGGCACTCCAGGAGCAGGATTGGACACCCCTGACATTAAATAAGGGTAAAATCTACATCACATGACCGAAAACCTCCATTTTCACAGTTCAGACTATAATGTGAAAATAAATTTAAAGCTCAGTTTTTGCTCGACTAAAAGGATAAAGTCAAAACGTAAAGGAAAAGATGCATTTTCAAATGTATCCGGATTAATGTGGATGTAGTGTCAAAGTGTCAAAGATTTTAACTCATTGGAAATAAAAAAGTGTCCTGTCCTGATGTACACTCCAGTGTACTAAAACATATGGTGATACCTCTATGTGCTGAAACATGTAGGGATGATTACAGATCTTCTTCAGCTGCATTATGGTGTTCATTAAGGTCTTGGCTCCTCCTTTACCCTGTGGACGAAACACGTCAAGGTAAAAACCTCTGATGATCTGCTCAATCTGCACAGCAGCATAACAGTGAGTTAGCATACAGCCTCTCTCGCTACCTTCTTGTCTTTCTCTGATCCATCAGTGAGCAGGATGCCTTTGCCCTGCATGTGCCTGTACAGAACCTTCTGGATGGCTGACATGTCACATTTGATGACATACTCCACCTGTGACAAATGAAGAGCCAATGCATCAACATAGCCTGAATTGAATGGCATATAGACTTCATTCAAACATTATTTTGAAGATGCTTTTCAAATAAAAACAATGCTTTTTTCTTTTTTTTTTTAATAAATACAATAATTTTGTGAATATATAATGTTGTAAATGTTCTTTTTGCAAAAAATGCAATGAAAATGTAACATTTAAAAAAATATTTATAGTAAATATTATATTTGCAAACTGAATTGTGACTGGATTTGTTTTCCATTCATATATTAAACCATTTAGTTGCTCTGACTGGGCACTATGTTTATTTCAGTACATCCAATGCATATCTAGTTTTTTTTACTATCATCATACAATGTCTAATAAAAACTGTTTAAAAAAAACAGAGTGGCTACTTACCTTCTCAGGCAACTGAGACTCCACTTCTTTCTTCAGTCTGCGCAGAAGGAAGGGACGTAACACCTTATGCAAACGACGAATGATAAGGATGGTCTCCTCTTCATTTAGATCCACCTAACAAACACCAATGCAATCCGTAACAGAGAGAAACCTGATTAAGCCACAGTGTAACATATAAAACAGCCATTTAAATCTACAAGGGTGAAATATAAGTCTACCCTCTCTCCTGTCATTGCAAAAGGAGCATTGAACCACTGCTCAAAGGTGCTGCAGCTTTTGAAGATGGTGGGCAACAGGAAGTTAAGCAGGGCCCAGAGCTCAGGTAATTTGTTCTGCAGAGGTGTTCCAGTAAGTAACAGCCTTCTGGGAGCAACGTAGTGAGTGTTCAACACCTGTGTGAGCTTGCAGTGATGGTTCTTCATGCGGTGGCCCTCATCCACTATCATATACTTCCAGCGAATCTGGGAATTGGAAAAGATTCAACAATTAGAGCATAAAGGCACTGATTTTTGTACAAACGGGCTTTGCATTGGCACAAGCAACTCCAAGGTCATGGGCTTGAGTCCCAGGGAATGCATGAACATAAAAAGTACACTACTGTACCATTCAGTTTGGAGTCAGTATTATTATTATTTATTTATTTTTAAAGAAAGAAAGAAATTAATACTTTTACATGGAAGCATTTAACTGTTCAAAAGGGACAGTAAAGACTTTTACAGTGTTACAAAATATTTTCATTTTAAATAAATGCTGCTCTTTTTAACTTCCTAGTTCCCGAAAAAGGCATCACTGTTTCCACTAAAATATTAAGAAGAAAATAAGAAGAAATGTTTCTTAAGCACCAAATCAGCATATTAGAATGTTTTCTGAAGAATCATGTGACACTGAAGACTGGAGTAATGGATGCTGAAAATTCAGCTAAGTTACATTTAAAAATCTGTTAAAATAGAAAACCGAAACAGAAAATTTCACAATATTTCTGTTTTGCTGTATTTTTGATCAAATAAATGCAGCCTTGGTGAGCATAAAATACTTTTTTCAACAACATTAAAAAGTCTTACCGACCCAAACTTAGTTAATTTATATATAGAATGCACTGTAAGTCACTACGGATAAAAGTGTCTGCAAATGCATAAATGTAAATATGTGGCCTTTACCTTGGCGAGAATTTGCTTGTCTTTGATGATGTACTCATAGGTGGTTATAAGGACATTAAACTTCCCACTGCGGAGCTGCGGCACCAAAGACCTCCGCATTGATGGTGTGCCCTTAGACAAATTAAAACAGAACCGTTATTACCTCTAATTTTATTACCTTCATGTTATATTACATCATAAAATTATATCGTCCACAGTAACAAAACATAGTGATAATAAAAATCAATGGCTACCTTGTAGGCAATTTTCACAATACTTGGTGCCCACTTGTCCAGCTCATAAACCCAGTTGGACAAAGTCCTGTAAAAAAGAGGAATAAAAATCAATATTGTCATTTTTATACCAGAAGCCATTGATAGGGAATAAACATTTTACCTTTAAACAAAGTCACATCTCTAAATGATATGTGATGGTGTGATCGTGGAACAGAGTTAATGATGGATGTGAGGTGAGGCGGTTTGAGGACATTTCTGGCCCTTGCACAAATCAATCACATTAACTTAAGCTAAAACAGCGCTGATGGCCATTTTTACTATGTCCCAAAGGGGCTTTTACAGACAGGAAGTCTCTGTGACATTAGTGGGGAAGGATATCCTAGAGCAGCCTAAATGTACATTACTGAGAATATAAAACACCACAACTACACAAATAATGTTACAAGATGCTCTGCCATCAGAGAATCAATTTAATTCAATCTCCAACCAACCAACCAACCATGCATGATCAATATGACGACGGTTCAGTGGCCTGTAGTGCTGCCATATGTTGCCTAAAATGCAACATCATGAATCACTATCAGGAATCACTATTGTGCTTTCAGTCATTAGAGGTCAACTGAACTGTTTGTAACAGTGTTTAGCTACTTAATGAAGCAATTACACCGCAAATCCTCTCAGGCAGCTCACCTCATTACACCTCTTAACACATTATTCACAGCTTGTTTGCTGGACTTACGAGAGCGGTACAATGATGAGGTACGGCCCGTTGAGCCTCTTGTTTTCCATCAGATAAGTGATAAGTGCGATAGTCTGAATGGTCTTCCCCAGTCCCATCTCATCAGCCAGAATACCATTCAGGTTGTTGTTGTACAGAGACACCATCCATTCCAGACCCTGGATCTGAACAAAAGACTTGTTATATGGCGGTAATATCATATAAAATCATTACAAACAGACAACCGAGCAGACGCATGACACAGATTCCACAATAGTTCATTGAACAACATGGGACAATAGACCCAAATGGTGTTTCACAGCCGCTGAGTGGAATCAAAGCATGAATCCTAGTGCTCACTTAGTTCTTTCAAAAGGATAAATAGTCTCTCTGAAGTTTTTCTTTAAAACACTCCAGCAATCAGGTTGGGAAGAAAAGAAAATTAGAAGAAAAAGGGGCTTCCTTTTGAAATCCATTACTGCCCAAAGGGGATAACAGATTCAATACAAACCACTCAATTTTTGATATTTCCTCTCTGTGTGATTTCTTTCCAGCAGCCTCTTCCATTTCTAGTGTATAATGAATCCCTCGAAATATCATTTAAACCTACACAGCTCTCTTCAGAGAAGATGGATTCTGAGTATAATGCATCTGTGGAGGTGTCTGTTTAGAGTTTGGTTTAACTGTTCCTTTACCTGGTAGTGTTTGAGGGTCCCATTGATCAGTAGGGTGGACTGTTTATGCACCCTCTCTATGACCGCGTGGGCCACTCCATAGTAAGACTGGGAGCTGGTCTGTCCTGCCTGAACACTGTACTCGTCATCCACATCCTGCTTAGCAGACCTGCAACACAGGGTTCAACATTAAAAGGGATAGTTTACTCAAAAATGAAAAATCTGTCTGTCATCATTTAGCCTACCCTTCCTCGTGTTGTTCTAAGCCCAAAAGACTTTCATTCATCTTTGTAACACAAATGAAGATATTTTTAATATTCTTTCAGCACTTCTGTCTATCCATTAAAAGTTCAAGCAAATCCATTCATCATATATAGCAATTGTTGGATTAAACCGCTTAAATTATAAGGATTTCTTTTACATAACTGTTTGAAGCATAAAAACGTTTTGGTTACATGGACGTTAAAGGGATCAACAAAATAATTAAAGAATCTTAAAAATATCTTAATTTGTGTTCTGAAGATGAACGGAAGTCTTATGAGTGAAGAACGACATGAGAGTGAGTAATAATGACAATAATAATTTTTGGGTGTACTATCCCTGTAACATACTGTATTACCACACCTGGCAAATCCACTTGAATTGTGAAAATGTACCGGCCATAAACATTTCATCCCTGTCAGGTAACTCCATTTTACACAATTTTTATGACAAATATCGGTCACACTTTAGTTTGGGGATCAATTCTCACTGTTAACTATTAACCACCACTATTGCCTTACTAAACTCCTAATTTGCTGCTTATTAATAGTTAGTAAGGTAGTTGTTAAATTTAGGTATGTGGTAGGATTAAGGGATTGAAAATATGGTCTTGCAGAATAAAGTATTAATATGCGCTTTATAGGTATTAATGAACAGCCAATAAGCTATTAATATGCATGCTAATAGACAACTAGTTAATTTGAGAATTGGTTCCTAAACTAAAGTGTCTCCAAAATAATTATTTTTGTGATACTTGCAACAAAAGCAAGGTAAAACTGCACCTTTCACTAAAACAATTTGTCTAATATGTAAAATAAATACATTAAAACTGGATGCACAACACTTTAGAAATATACATTACACGCTATATGCAGTCTGTGGCCACTTCATTATTTCCTGTAAATTCACTGGTCAGCACGGCACTATCAATACAAAGGACATGGGTCCAATTTCCAGGGAAAATGTATAAATGCAATGTAACACTGGATACTGTAAATGACTGAATTCTTCACAGCAAGAATTCAACAAGGTGCTGGAAACAATCCATAGAGATTATGGTCAATGTTGACAAGATCTACAACTCCCCCTATGGGGCTCTCCTTTGTTGGAAACTGGCAGACACGTTCATTGAACCAGCTTGAAATGACATGCCTTGTGTCTTCACAAAAGGTTCTACAGAAAACACTATGCAATCAGAGGCTGTGCTGACTGGCAGTCATACGCAAGTAGGCTGTGCCTTTCAAATGATGCTCGGTTTCTATTAAGACATTTCCATCAGCCTGATCCACTGACACAAGGCAAAACAGATCTACAGATTTATGTTGTGAAACCTGATGTGCTCTTCTGTTGCTATAGCCCATCTAGTTCAAGGTTGAATGTGCTGTGCAGGAGAGAATGTCTGAATGCACAGCACGTAACGAGTGGTTATTTCAGTTACTTCATCTTCCTGTCAGCTTGAACCAGACTGCCCATTCTCCTCCAACCTCTCTTATTGACAAGGACTTTTCACCCACACAACTGCCCGCTCACGGGGTGCTTTTTAGTTTTCACACCACCCTCTGGAAACTCAAGAGACTGCTGTCTGTGAAAATCCCAGGAGACCTGCAGTTCCCGAGACACTGTAACCTCATCTGGCACCTACAATCACTTCACGGTCTAAGTAACATTTCTTGGCTATTCTGATATTTGAACCTCTTGACCATGTGTGCATTTTTTCATGCAGCGAGTCGCCATTGAAATTGACGGATTAGACGTTTGTATTAAGAAGCAGTGTGAATGTAAAGCTAATGAAGTGCTCACTGAGTGTATTTAGAGGAAAACTTTAGCTAATTGCAATTTGAGATTAATTACAAAACATCTACAGGTTAATTGAGATTAATTATTTTAATCTTTTGACAGCTCTAGTAATTATTGCCCGCTCACGGGGTGCTTTTTAGTTTTCACACCACCCTCTGGAAACTCAAGAGACTGCTGTCTGTGAAAATCCCAGGAGACCTGCAGTTCCCGAGACACTGTAACCTCATCTGGCACCTACAATCACTTCACGGTCTAAGTAACATTTCTTGGCTATTCTGATATTTGAACCTCTTGACCATGTGTGCATTTTTTCATGCAGCGAGTCGCCATTGAAATTGACTGATTAGACGTTTGTATTAAGAAGCAGTGTGAATGTAAAGCTAATGAAGGGCTCACTGAGTGTATTTAGAGGAAAACTTTAGCTAATTGCAATTTGAGATTAATTACAAAACATCATTAATTAATTGAGATTAATTATTTTAATCTTTTGACAGCTCTAGTAATTATAGAATGTGCGGTGAGGTTCAAAAGTCTGAGAAATTAAATCAAATTTAAACCAGTAAATAAACATAGTTTAAACAAATAAACTTTCCAACAAAGAAATGAAACTCAACTTTAAGACAAAGAAGGTAAACTAAATGAAAATGAGAAATGCTGCCTTGGAAACCAGCTGAAATAAAATATGCTTAAGATACTTTAATATAATTTATTTTATTCAAGTAACAAAAATGTTGTTTATGTCCTTAGTTTTAGTTAACAATGTTTTGAATCATCTCATATCATGGCCATCTTCAGTACTTGTTGAGTACTTAAAGTAAAAGAGAGACAAAGTGAAATACTGAATTTCCTAGTTTGCTCTAATTTTTCAGCTGATAATATAATTTGCAATGAAAAAAAATAAAAAAATTGGAAAAGTGCAAAATAGAAGCATTTTCACAACTGGACTTTTGAACCCCACTATATTGTTCAGCAAAGGGCGAACTCCAGCTGAGGCAGATGCTGACAGAAGTAAGAAATAAAAGAAGAACATAACAGCTATCGACACCCGAATCTTGCCGTCCTACTTTTTTTGCACTCCAGCTCAACAAGGCATTTTTTGCTTTGAAGTGAGAACAAGCAACATACTCTATGATGTGCTTGGCTGCCGTTTCAGATACTTCATCACTGTTGGGATCGATGACTTTCTTTTCTTCCGATTCAGCTCTGGAGACCACCTCTTCATCATCCTAAAAGGGAGTATTAGCGCATTACACTCATTTAACGCACAGTGATTGCTTGACTTCCACACTATACAGCATAAGTAAAAAATAAAGGAGCTACTAAGGCAGATGCTAAAAGGCTTATGGGAGATTATTTATGGATGCGGAGAAAAGGATAATAATGTGTGTGATGTTGTGTACTTATGTATGACTCACTCCACACCAAGGAGTTGTCGATGCTTAATGAGCAGAAATAAGGACACTCACCTCCTCTTCAAATTCCGAGCCACTCTCTTCACTGTCTGACCGTGGAGCAACTTCATAGCTGTTTTAAAGGGCATAATGCACTAGTAAACACTCAAAGCCTTAGAATGGTTTATTAACAACACAAGCTCAAAAAAGGTGCTCATTATCAAAGCCCCCCACCCCCACAGTTAAATAAAAAATATGCTACATAGGAGGGTTGCACAAAGCTGCCGTCTCTGTTGGATAGGTCTTTCTCTATCACTTTCATCTAATGATGCACTTAAAGGAATATTCTTGGCCAAACCCAAAACATCTGGACACATGAAAATGCTAATTATAAATGAGCCTTTTAAACACTATTCTATATTACATTTTTTTTGTATTACATAAATGATTACACAAACCAAAATTCTGATCAGTTCAATACTGAATTTTATTACTTTTATTAAATTTATAATTAAAAAAAGAAACATATTCACAGGTGAATTGTTTACAATAAGATCTATAACATGATTTATTTCATGCAGACTTTAATATTATTAATACATTTACAACTAATGTTATTGCAGTGAACTACAGTGTTTATCTTGTTAGGTCAAATGTTTTGTACTTTGTAATGCAATATTTTTCTTAGCAGAAGCTTTAAGATGATACACATGCACAGTAATTTCAATTTGCATTATATTTAATTTAATGTTCCTTTCAGTGAGCAAAATTTCAGTGCATCCCTTTCATCATTTCCTTCACCACTCACTTCTGCGAACACATGGCTCAGAACAGCTTCACAGCTCAATACAAGTGACGGGTCATATTTTTATGGAAATGTTTTCCATTACCGAACACACAGAGGATGCAATGTAAGGACAGCTTACCCAGGATTCATCTCGAGCCAGGCCTCTAACTGACTGGACTTGGGGGCATCTGTCCCCTGCAGCACTTTCCCCGTCTCAGTCTGAATTACTTTGACTGGAAGTTCACTCATCTGGCTGTTCTCATCTATGAGCTGCACGAATAAGTAAACATAAAAACAGGTTTTCTGTGACAAGCTGTGTTAGATTAGGTTTGACAGAGTGAGTTAACTGGAGGGACATACATTCATGTCTACTCTGCTTTCATTTTCGTAGCGATTTATTTACCTCTCCATCAGGCCCGATGGCTCCCATTCCTTCAGCATCGCCAGCTTCCTTCTGAAGGTTAAACATGAAAGAAATAAACAAGCATAGAGTGTTTGATGATCGTAGAAATGTCCTAAAGCTACTGACTGGAGTCGAGATTTACAAAACCACAGTGGGATAAACTGTAAGGAACTGAACCAAATGAAACATGTCTAAAATAACAACATCAAACTTCATCATAAGTGATTTTACGGTTTCTTTGTGACCTTTTTCTTCTTTCTCTTCCTCTTCTTCTCCTTGGCAGCTTGAGCAGCCTTGTGTTCATAGACAAGCTCAGTCAGGTTGGCCACATATTCATCGGTCTGTTGAAGAAGGTAGGCCAGACGCTTGTCCTTCTTCTGATCAATTAGCTTCCTGTAACCTTCTTCATCCTCAGCCTAGTGAAAACAGATGGAGAGCCTGTGAGAACCTTTAAGGAAAGCCTCTTCCCTAAGAGCCTTTAAAGGATTTTGTTTTTTATTAAAATACTTTTTTTTTTTTTAAGAATTGATTAATTAATTAATTTAAGAATTAATGATCAACAGAAGGAAAATCACCAATTGGGCCATTTATTCAAGAGCTAGACTGTATGATGTGCTGTATGTTCATTTTGGAATGAAGTCAGCAAGACGATGTAAAAAAGTATTATACAGTATATGATGCTGGAAACCGTGCATCATACCATCAGTCTCCTCATCCTCTCTTTCTCGATTCTTTCCGTCTCCTTCTTCTGCTCTCTCTCTGTGTTGGTGTGCCATGTTGCGATGGCTTTAGACAGCTTTTGGATTTTTCCAGAGATGGATCTGTGATATTCTTTGAAATCTTTTGCATGTTGCAGAATGCTGTTGAGATACTCCTACAACAAGAAGAGAAAAACACAGCATGAATCAAAAAGCAAAATCTGGAGTTTGGTGTTGGCAAGATGTTTTAATTTTTTTAAACAAAATCGCTTATGCTTACCAAGGCTGTACTCATTTTATCAACAGTAATATTGTAAAATATTGTTATAATTTAAAGTAACTGTGATGGCAAAGCTGAATTTTTGGCACCAGTACTCCTGTCTTCAGTGTTACGTGATACTTCAGAAATCAGTATAATATGCTAAACTGGGGCTCAAGAAACATGTCTTATTATCAGCGTTTCAACAGTTGATACATTTGTTTTTCAGAATGCTTTGCCGAAGTGAAAGTTCAAAAGAGCAGCATTTATTTTAAATAAAACATTTCTGTAACATTATTTTTTTTTACATGACTGACCCCACTTTAGAGCACCAGTGTCAATGCTAATCAAGGTCTCTAATTATAATTTAGTTCATAATTTCCAAACTCTAAGAATAAGAATAAAACTGCTTGCTGCTTGAAGACTTTTGTGTGAATGCCGTCTTTGTGTGTTAAATAAAAAAAAATATTCTGTGCTTAAGAGTTTTAACTGCACAAACTGTTATTGTCAGACTGAAATACTTAGAGACATGTTTAAAAAAAGCTTTAGCCACCTGTTTCTGACTCGAGGCACCCTCAGAAGGTCAGACAAAGTGTCAACTATTACACACTGCCAGGAGGAACATTTTTCACTTTTTCTGGTGTTTAGCTTTAACAGCACTATCATACTTAACAGCACTATCACACTAGTTTCTCTGTCATGCCAAGAAAGCACAGCAGCGTCTCTACTTCCTCCGCAAACTAAGAAGAGCCAGAGCCCCGGCCCCCATCATGTGCACCGTCTACAGAGGCACCATCGAGAGCATTCTGACGAGCTGCATCTTTACCTTATTTGTATATTTGTATAGTTGTATTTTATATTTAATCTGTATCTATCTGTATTTATGTTCTACTGTTAGTGTTATCTGTATGCACCAAGGGTCTGAGAGTAACGCAATTTCAGTTCTCTGTGTGTATGTGCTGTACATGTGGAAGAATTGACAATAAAGCAGACTTGACTTGACTTCCTCGTTATTGCCACACCGCGACTGTGCAGGCCAAGGAAATTTGATTCCTCATGATATGACTCCTCTAAAAACATCATTATCAGTTAGTCAATATATAAGCACATAAATTGTGTATATGAGCATTTTGCTGTGGGAGCTTGTCTGTTGTTTTTTGTTAGTATATTGCGTTTATTTAGTCCATTGAATTGATTACACTTGGTACAATGATCATTCATTGATCACCTGGTGTTTCTGGCGGCGCTTCCTCTCCTGCTCAATCTTTTGCTGCTTCTCTAGTTTCTCTGTCATGCGAGCTTCTCTAAGTGTCTGTTTCTTGCTGCGCTTGTAGGCTTTGGAGTTCAGGGCCGTCTCCAGAGTTGTGTCTCGGCGCATGCAGGCTACAACATCGAGCCTCAACTAAGAAAGAAAAGAAAAGAATCATTGTCATCTGTGGCAAAATGCATTAAGCTAATGAGCTTCATCAAATGATAATCATATTCTGATGAATTTCACACATTTTTTTCATAATTGTTGCTAATTACAGCAGAAAAAGGCTGTGAATTGTGAAGGGACTGTGTGCTACAAATACAACATGGGCGCCCTCTAATGGTGACTTCCACTGTCCAGCAAAAATGTAATATTCATAGCACAACTTCAGACACCATCACCATCCACACAATGTGAATAGGACAAAGCTCAATGGAACCTGCAAATCAAAAATATGTACATTTTGAACAGCTTGGCTTATTGTAAATTATTCTATTTATTGTAAAGAAACAGCAAACGTAAGTGTCTCCCAATTTATGAGTGATTTATGAGTAATACATTACCGGAAATATGCATTTATGAAGATTGTATTAGTTATGTGCACCAGTATAAGTGAGAATTATTTGAGTACTTTATTAATATTATTAATTACATGTATTTGTAATTTATTCATGGATTAATTATATACAAGAGTATCAAGGGTTTTGAAATGCTTTTATACCATTTTCAAGGAAAGTTTAAATGAAATTATATAATATCATGTAGTGTAACCATCAATAAAAAAATAACATATTTATAGATGTGAGTATACACATCTGAATTGTTTTCAAAAAAGTTTTTAAATATATTATTCAGGGTAAAACATATTTATTAACACATTTCATAAAATTTTATTTCAAAAATATCATTAAGAGTTGCATCACATGATATTAATACAGTATTAATAAGCAATGGATGAGTTTAAAGATTATGCTAAACTATTCTAAAAAGTTTTTTTAAGAATTATTTTTGTCTTCATTATGATATCAGGACAGAAATATAAACATTTTTATTAAATAACACTTTTACACAGAATGATAAAATATTAATGTTTATCAATTAAAAACATCCTCATCATAGAAGTTGTTGTATGAATTACTTTTTTGAATAAATTAATAAATATGACAAAAAATGAGTGCCATGTCAATAAACCACCTGCCGCTGGAAGTTGAGCAGTCTTAAGGCCTTCAGCTCCAAAGTAGCTTTAGTCCGCAGATCAGGTGGCAGCGATCCTGGCAGATTCTCCAGCTCCTGAATTCTGTGAGCAATCCTGGTCTGAAGACTTTGAACAGAAATGAAAAGGACAGGTGTACTGAATCCTATCAAATTGTTTTTTTTAAAGAATAACCTATAATGGTCATTAAGTTCAAATATGAGAGCAGAAACTGTCAATCAAGCAAGATGTCTCTGAAGGTGAACTTCCTAGGCATTAATAATTTCTAGTTACCTTAAGAGTTCTCCAGAAGTATAAATCACCTGCAAGATCTGAACCTTTCACTCCGTAAAAAATAGATAGTACAGACAAAAAAAAAACATGGTGACCTCAAGGTACATCAAACAATCAACACATTCCTGTTGCTTCAGACAGTGCAAGCCAGTGTAATCACCAAGTTCTAAGGAACTTTCAGAAACCTCAGAGGGTTCCTCACTCTCCTCTAACATTCAGTACAGCTCACAAAGCCCCCCAAAACAACACCCATAGTTCTGGTGATATTTTATAGACAGACGAGCAATGGAAGACAGGTGGTTTTGCTTGAATCCACACCCAAATTTTGTTGTGATTGGCAAACCGCTTAGAGCATGTTCCGGAAATGACACACCTATTACCATAACCGCGATCTGCTCAACTGCAAATATTAATGATGGTGTCAAATTTTCCATATCATTTTGCCATACCAATTATGAACGAACAAGAGGATTGTGCAGAACCTTTGCAGCACGGATTTTACAGGACATTTCAGAGTGTTTTTGCTGTTGTTTTTTACAGTCTATGCTCTCTTGCACAATTCAACCAGGCCTTGTCCTTTTGTCCACTGAAAATGTGTACAATTTAACGATTTACTCCTGGAGCCATATTAAAACTACAATATCTCTGGAACTGAATCATATAGAGCCTTAAAAATAAAGATGCCAAAAGGGAAGTTTGTTAAGACCCAATATCTAAAAGGGCATTAAGATATCTTTAATATTTTTTGAGTTACAGGCCTGCAAACTTTGGAGAAAAAACTTGAAAAGTGCTCTTTCCCCATTTTTGAATGGTCACCACTGGCACATAATGCAACAAGGATTGCTAAAGTCAACAGATTTTACTACAGTAATAGATCTACCAATCTCTGTGTAAAAGTAACATAATGATGCTGCCATCTTTCTGAAGTCATTTTTATCCCCCTGTAATTTGGCTCTGAATCTCAGGTGAAAATTGCCTTTTTGACCCCCCTCTGCAAAATAGTGGATTACTCAGTAAATATTCATCCACAACATTTAATATTTTGGCTTTCATCACTATGTTTATCTTTCGTCAGAAAAAATATTAGCAAATTCAAAAATTTGAGCCGGGGACCTCTGGTTTAGTTGACACAGAATGACCCAGCAATTCATTTAACTTGGTACACATCCACATTTGGAGTAACGTATAAAGATATTAACACTAAAGTCTTAGAGACATGCCCCTTTAATTGCAGTGACAAAGACAAAGACATTAGTGCATCTGACGTAACATCATAAACTAAAAAATCATGGCCCCTTTGACCAGTGTAGATTGCTTAGCGTAGAATAAGTTGAATTTAATTGCTCATTACATACCGGTATTCCCTCTCTTGCAAGAGTTCAACAGGGTCCAGACCCTGAGGCTTCTGAATCGGTGTGATGCGATTCTGTTTCTGCTGAAGCTGGATAATGAGGGAGGGCTGGCCTGGTCCTGGCGGTGGCTGAGGTTGGGGTTGGGAGGTGAGGGAGGTGCAGGGCACAGGTTGTGTGCCAGTGGGGGCCAACGGGGGAGCTGGGGAGGGTCTGCCGCTGGGAGCTGGGACCAACAGCTTCTGTGGAGCGCTTGGGGTCTCTGAGCCTTGACCTGACAATAAAGGAGATGCTCTTTGTGAACGTCTTGTGAGATTTATCAAAATGTCATGTCTGTCAAAGAAATGCTCCTGAATGCCAAAAAGCATTAAGCTTCCAGTGATCCATTACGCTGTTGTCAGTACAATCAATATAATGTGCCATTATGAAACGGCATAAGTAATATCTTTTATATTTCAGAAGCCCACTGTCGTTAGGATGTTTGATCATACTCAAAGAGTTCATCAAAGCTGTTGCTGAAGGTTTTAAGACAGTTCAAAGCACAGTGTGAACTGACGTCCACCTCTGAAACAAAAAATCTTTACAAGGACTCATATGACCCATTCCAAGCCAAATTTAATGCCTTTAAAGAAACTTTATAAAGGGCATGCAATCCCTAAATGAGAACATAAACACAAGAGATGATTCAAGAGCAAGTTCTGGATCTTTATTTCTGGCTGGGCACAATCAATCAGTTGCTGAACCTGCCATGAGGGCATGCAACAGTCCATAGTCATTTCATATCGAGCAAAAATGCAGTGAAAATGTCAATTGACCTGAGGTGATGCATATTATCTTCCACAAGTACAGTCAATTAGCAGTGGATTACAATTAAACCAAGCTGACTCACCAATCAAGCTCACTTGAAAAGAAAAGATGAACAATGAACTTTAATTTGTGAGAACTTCAGTGACTTTCAATAAAGATCTAACAATCCATGAATTAATTCACTGTCATTTAAAAGTATGTTGGCGAGGGGATTTAACCTCTGTAAGGTCGCCCGTTAGCAAGTTTTTAATCATTTTCAAAGTTGTACTTATATGGAGCATTTTCATGTGCACAAGAATATACATAAATCTGAATTTGCTCCTATTTAAGCAGTATCTGGAGCGAATACAACATTACATCACATACAAACATAAAAGAAATGAACAAATCGATATACAGATGGATAAAAAGCACTGTAAATGTCTCCTCTTCAGAAAGGTTACTGGCTTACATTCACAATTCACCTTTGCCATTTTAATGGACATAAATGAGATGTTTTGATTCAATAACTACATGCAGCACACTAAAGCAAGACTGAGCAGATTAGCGCAGCAGTACTAGAACGTGCATGACTGTCTGAACATTGTCCTGAATGTTACTTCTAAAGCTCAAAATAGGCTGATTACCATGTCTAGTATACAGTAATATGCTAATACCATGTAAACATCTTTTTTAGACTTAATCAGAATATGTACCCTGGAATTGGAAGACAGGCTGCACGAAAACCTCTATAACTGGAAGATTATTTTCTCTTATTTCTTATTTTTTAGAATTCTTATTTCTGTCTTAAATAAAATATAAATATTAGATAAAAAATTTAAAACTGGACATCTGGTCTGAGACGCTGGACAGCACCTAACTGAAATAAAAAGTTAAAGCACTAAAATTTAAATAACAAGAAATATTAAAAACACAAAAACAAATAAAAATGAAAAAAGCACAACAAAATGACCAAAACTTAAACTAAAATTGAAATGCAAGCTGAAAATATAAAAATAAAACCTAATTCAATATATTAAGTAATACTATGATAATGTACAAATTATTCTTAACTTTAAAATAGATAAATAGTCACTTAAAGGGATAGTTCACCCAAAAATAAACATGTTGTCATCATTTACTCACCCTGATGTTGTTCCAAACCTGTATGAGTTTCTTTCATATGTTGAACACAAAAGAAGATATTTTGAAGAATGCTGGTAATCAAAGAGTTGATGGTCCCCACTGACTTCCATAGTATTTTTTTTCCCCTACTATGGAAGTCAGTGGGGACCAAAAACTGTTTGGTTCTTCAAAATTCTTAAAAATATCTTCTTTTGTGTTCAACATAAGAAAGAAACCTATACAGGTTTGGAACCACATGAGGGTGAGTAAAAGATGAAAAAAAAAAACAGTGCCATCTGGTGGAATGCAGAGATACTAGAGATGCTTAAGAATAAATACATCCCACACTCACCTTCAGGCCACGGTTTTGGCCCAGAACCGGTATGAGTCTGCATGGCTGGAGAGGGACATGGGCCCGTTGCAGGCCCTCCATGAGGCACTGGCATACATAGCAAAACAAAATTAAATTTACAAAATGCCAAAAAAGAATTACAAAAAAGTGTAACTAACATGACGAGCAAATTCGTACAGAATATCATCAGTTGCATTCAAGCTTTAAAACACTGCAAAAATAAAAGTACAAGAGAAAATTGCACAACTGTAATTTGGACCTAAGGGAATTGGACTCACTGACTAACACTAAAATGACCATAAGCATATTCACCTGGAGGTCTATTGTAGGGGCCAGTATTGATGGGCTGCTGTTGCATGGTGGGGAGGCTCCTCTTGCCCAACACAGCTAACTGTAGATTCTCAGGCAGAGGTTGACCACGACCCAGTATCTTGTATGCCAGGATCTGAGCCCTTAGTTGCTGTAGCTGGACTGGGCTGAAGGCAGACTGACCCCTGGCCTGCTGTCCCATCCCCTGTGGATCCATGGGCATCATGGGTGACTGACCCTGAGACATTTGCGGTGGGGTTGGCCCTCCTCCTGACATAGGGCTGGGCACATGTTCCGGCACCTGGCCCATTGGCAAGGGATGAGGGGACATGTAGCCTAATAAGCAAAAAAGGAAAGATTTATGAAGTTTATTGTTATCAAAGGTGTCATTTAAAAGTGTACTTGGTAATAACTGCCATACCAAAGTTGTTTGTTTTTCTTTTGATATTTTGTCTTTTTCTTTCTGCAGAATAAACCAGCTTTTTCTAGAAGACTGGTACGAATGGAGGCCTCATATAATGTGAGTGAAAAATGTAATGATATTTCCCAAAAGTCCTGTGTACAAATCTTAATTTTCAAAAATTATGGTGTGGCCACATTTACTGACGGTCTGTGAAATGTTGCGAAATCCATTTCGATGGGAATCTGCATGCTTGGAAGTTCTGCATAAGAGTGAAAATGTTCCCCACAAAGATTTTTTCTCGGAGTTAAGTTGGTCACACAAATTTACCACGTTGACTGAAAGAAAGCTGCTTGGTTTGAAAGAGACTTCTGTATAAGCTGTGCTTCATGCATCTCTACATTATGGACCTTTTTTGCCCACTAAATTTCACTGACCGCACCTTTAGGCTACCATCAACAATTATAAATAAACATGTATACTACATTTTCGTTCAACAATCCATTACTGTTAATTGCAGAATATTTAATTGTGAACATTTAAAGATACATTTAGGACTGTAAAAGGTACAGATCAGAGAAAAACTTGGTGTGAAGAAAGCAAAGTACAAAAGATCTAATGTATTACCATATGAGGATAATTAGTGTAACATAAAGGCAGCCCCAAAGATAAGTGCACAAAAAATAAATCAATAAATAAACACTGTGAGATAATTGCCTTAATTACCTCCTTCAGTGGCGGAAGAACAAGAGCCTCTTCAGGTGAACTACAATTATGGTTAAAATTATAACCTCAGAGTACTTTGTTATTATATTGTGGCCAATATGTAATTGTACCTTGACTGTGTTGATTCATGGGGCTCTGTGGAGGACCCATGCCACTGTGTAGGGATCTCATTCCCACCCCCTTCATCTGCCCAAAGTGCATATCGTCTCCCATCCCCTTCTCATGCATTCCCTCCATAGGCTGAATAGAGGCAGGAGATTAGTCATACATGCTGCTGGCATACTGGCAACTTCAAACATACTGTTTAAAAAATGAACCTGCAACAAGTGCCTTTACATTTATTTATAGCGTTTTTCTGTTTTTGAATATACTGGACAACTATTGATCTATTTTAATAAAACCAGTGCCAAAAGCCATCCTCTACCTTATGCATTAGGTGCATGTCCTGTGAATAGTCTCCAGCCCCTTGGCCCTGCATAGCATGCGGGACACTTGGGGGCCCTGGGCTGGGGCCCATCATACTGTGTACAGAGCCAGGAGAGGGGCCGGGTCCAGGGCTGGGCCCTAGGATGGGCCCCGGAGACAGGGCAGCACCTGGTGAGGGACCAGCATGGGACATCCCAACTGGTGGCTCGTTGGGGGTGGACATCTATTAGCTGAGAATCTGTGGGAAGAAAGGGAAAAAGAGTTTGAACCTACTGTAAATGACAGATTCTCACTTTTGTCCAAATTCTAAAGATTGTTTGACTCCCAAATGACAGCATTTTTCAAAATAGTAAAAAAACAATTTTTTAAATATATATTAAGTCAGACGTTTTATGAAAAAGATGGTTCAAAGCCACAATAACATTGCTATTAAACTTAATATTAATCAATTATATCAGAATGTGGCAAGTTGCTACATTGTTTATCAAAGCTAGTTAGGCTCATGAATTCAATTGAATTCTGATTATTAATATATAAAACTATGCACAACATCTGTTGCCTTTTATCATAAAAAAGCAATAAGCCAATGCTGCGCATTTCAGTCTCTTGTGGCTTATTGCATCATAATATATAAATAACCTGAAACCAATTTCTGTCATAATAAGAAAATATATGCAGTTGTATGATGATTTTTCAGGATCCACATTTTTAAGTAATGCATTTCAACGTATTTTTTCCTGGCCGGGAAAACAGCATTTTAAATTTTCCTGAATTTTCCATGACTGTGGAAACCCTGATACTTATTATATGAGGTAGTACCAAGAGTAAAAAAGCAATTCAATTAATTTATTCATTTTTAATAAATAAGTTGCATTTATATTCTAATATTGCTTTATTGTTATTATTATTAATAATAATAATAATGAACACACAATTAAAAGAAACAAATTATTAAACAAGTTATATTCTTTTTCTAAAATTGCTTTACTGATATATTGCTTTATTATTACGGTTGGTATTGTTGTTATTAAGAAGAAGAAGGGGAAAAGTATAAATACGGTCTCCCGCTCATATATGGGGAAACATACAAAGAGGCCAGAAATAGAGTTGTTCAAAATTTACGCAAACTCTTCCAGCGTCATTTGCATAACAATGACCCGCGCTGATCTGACACGCCCCCCAGAGCAGCGCTTCTCACAGGACGCCAATAATGACGGAAAGGGGTTTTAAAAATAAATGTATATATAAATAAATACAAAATAAACAGGCACAGGGTGAGATAATGGTACTCTTTTATCATGTAACAACACATTAACATTTAATTACACACTCTACTGAAAATTACAGTAATTAATCGCGTATCTGTATCTATGAACGATTTAAGTTCATTCACGCAAAACTGAACAAACGGAATAACTTGGAACAAACAAACAATCCGTTGTTGACTGCACAAATGCGCTCATGCAGGCCGGTTTACTGTCCAAAGCAGAACGAGGAAAACTTTTAAAACAACTGATAATTAGGAGTGGCCAACGTCACCCGTAATGTTATAAGAAAAAAAGAAGAAGCTTATAAAAAATAAAGAATAAATTCATTAATAAATGCACATCTAGCGCGGCGCAGGGCTGCGAATTTGGAGAGAGCTGCTCTGATAGGATATGGCTTCCTCGACCTGCTGTCATGACTGTCTCCCCTCACGCCATTGCAGTTTCCTGAGACCTCAAACTTTCTGGGACCTTCCCACAACAGCGCACTACCAATGCACGTTTATTAACAGCTCTTCATCTTCCTGGCTTTACAAACAGTTTTGCATTATTCGAGGAGCAGTTTATTCACCTGCTTTTATGTTGTCAAAGTTAAAAGCAAGCAAGCAGTAAAAGCCCCCTGTCTAATATAATTGAGCAGCAGCTCGCTAAACGTCTGTACAGTTATGTTAGCATGCTAGCCCGCTACATTTCATCAGCAAATGCCAAAAATGCTGCCCATTGACATATATACATTAGTATAAATGTCCAAGCAAAGAGTATTTAAACTCAATTACCTTCTGCGAGGTAAACAACACAATAAAATGTCTAGCACATTATTTCAGCTTCAAAAAATATGACTGCCATATGTTGGTCCCCTCCCCCTCTGTTTTGCTGACAAGTTGAAGTTAGCGTTTTTTGTGAGTTTTGTCATTTCTGATTCGTTGAGAGCGCAGGAAATACTGTCATCTCTCTGATGTGATTGGCTGAGCAACACATCGATCATCCCGTGGAATATTTAGGGGCGGGGCCTTTCAAGTGCACTTTCATTTCGCACTCGCAGCAGCGGGCGCCGTCTGGGGCGTTTGGAGACGCACGCTTAAAAATGATCGCGTTTTTACATCAGTATAAATGTCCAAGCAAAGAGTATTTAAACTCAATTACCTTCTGCGAGGTAAACAACACAATAAAATGTCTAGCACATTATTTCAGCTTCAAAAAATATGACTGCCATATGTTGGTCCCCTCCCCCTCTGTTTTGCTGACAAGTTGAAGTTAGCGTTTTTTGTGAGTTTTGTCATTTCTGATTCGTTGAGAGCGCAGGAAATACTGTCATCTCTCTGATGTGATTGGCTGAGCAACACATCGATCATCCCGTGGACTATTTAGGGGCGGGGCCTTTCAAGTGCACTTTCATTTCGCACTCGTAGCAGCGGGCGCCGTCTGGGGCGTTTGGAGACGCACGCTTCAAAATGATCGCGTTTTCACACGGTCACAGGACTGAATGTGTTGTATTCACGCCTGCATCAGTCCCTATGTATCTAAGGCGTTTTTTTTCTGTAACTACACTACGGAAGAACTGACAGGTTATATGCGTTGCATATGCATTGGTTGCATAACCATGTTGTTGTTTGCTGAACAATGCATTTGATTTGCTGTGAAAAACACGTGTGATGAATGAAAAGGTGTCATCCTTAAATTAGTGTTAACGATAATTAACTAATTGTTGGATCGAAAATATACCGTTAAATAATAACTCCTCTGCTTCTGATTGGGTCGTACACTTGGAGGGCTGTACCTGATTGGTCCCTATCTCTGAAGCCTACCCCCACACCTAATCGTAACCATTTTCAACAACAAAAGCTTCTTAATTAGAATAGCCTATATAGTGAATCCGAAAAACAATTTCAATATAACCATAATTTTGCATATCACATCTGATCTGTTGGGTAACAAGAATGTTTAACAAAATTTTAAACAGTTCTCTCAGGACACGGGTAACTATTGTTCATGAATGTCATCTTATGAGGCAAGCTGTCACAATAGTAGGCCTGTAGCCTAGGCTGCAATTTCTTAATTTATATTTGTTGGCCGAAATGTTTTCTTTTGGACGTTACGTTTTACAATTCATTTGCATTTCATTTTTACTGTTTAAAAAATGATCTGAAAAGCCTATAATAGGCTGTTTAATGTGTAAGATTTAATAAACCGTTTGGTTTAACACGCGACTATTAGATGTTTTTGGTGTAAAAATGTAGTAAAACGTCAGTTTTATAATGTAACCACACGAGGGAGGCAGTACTCAAGAATTCAATGAGGTTCAAAAGCAATCTACAAGCGTCAGTCAACAGTCAGTACATAGTGTTAAGAGGGTAATTCATGTGTTGACACTTGTAACTCATATAAGTTAGGCTAATTAATGATCTAATTTGCCAACCATGCAATAATGCGCAAATGTGCAAACGAAATTACCTATTAAAATAATAATAATAAAAAAATGTAAATGGTTCATGTAGTTATCGTTTAATAGGCCTACAATAGTTTTCAGATTTGCTGTAATGTCATTGGCAATATGCTATGAAATTGTTGATTTCATCTTAACTTCAACTGTAAATATTAATATACATTTATATTCATGTTCTTGGCAAATGTTTTCATAGCATCCTAAAATAAAGCACACTGTTTGTATATGTACATGAGAGAAATCAAGACCTGAATAAACCTAAAAAAAAAAAAACACCTTAAAAACACAGTGCAGGTACAGATACAAGTGGTGTTGAGTGCTTGAGAGATGAAGGTTAAACCACAACGCCCTAAAAACAGTATCAGTGCTGTCATAGTTTTACACTGCTGTTTAGCAAAACAAGAGGCCTGCTTACATACTGTATAATATGTGACCCTGGACCATAAAACCAGTCATAAGGGTCAATGTTTTGAAATTCCGATTTATACATCATCTGAATAAGCTTCCCATTGATGTATGGTTTGTTATGATAGGACAATATTTGGTCGAGATACAACTATTTGAAAATCTGGAATCTGAGGGTGCAAAAAAAAAATGTAAATATTGAGAAAATTGCCTTTAAAGCTGTCCAAATGAAGTTCTTAGCAATGCATATTACTAATCAAAAATTAAGTTTTTATATATTTACGGTAGGAAATTTACAAAATATCTTCATGGAACATGATCTTTACTTAATATCCGATCATTTTGACCGTACAATTTATTGTTGGCTATAGCTACAAATATACCCCAGCGACTTAAGACTGGTTTTGTGCTCCAGGGTCACATATAATGAGTAATAAAATAAATAAATGAAAAAATAAAAGAAAGAAAAAACATTAGGCAAACTACTTCTGTTCCATAACAAGTTGTACCTGAGGGACTTATGCAAATCAGTTTGCATTCTATTGTTCTGAATGGAAATAGTTTCTATTTTAATGGAGGGATATGATTTTATTGGTAAAGTTAAAATGGCTTTGAGTAAGCTCTCTGGTTTATTGCATATCTGTTGTGCTGTTTCTGTTGAAGGTTAAATGTCTTTAAGTAGTTAGACGTTGATATAATTTATGACATAATTGTCACATTAATTGTTAAGCTGAAAAGTGCTGATTGTATCTTGTTTGCAGAGGAGCATTTCTAACATGTTTTAGTTATAATGACATCAACATTGTAATCTGGAGTCCTTCACATATATACAAAGTCAAGATTAACCTGATCTATTAATTTTTTTTAATAACTGAAATTGCATTTAATCTAGTTGTAATTAAGTTCTTTTTTTTTTCTTAAATTATAAATTAAAATATCTAAAACATATTGAAATTATACATTTGTCTTTTGGATAGTAATCATGTATTTACAAATTGTAACAGCAGCCCTAACAAAACATAATTTGGGTTGCAGTGTAACCTTATCGCCCATCAGCTTTCTCTGACACCTGTCTGATGCTATCAGGTGAGATAGGCATGTTGTTGAATGTGACTTCAGTGTTGGAATGACAGATTGTATTCTTGTGGTTGTTTCTCTTATCAAGTCAATTCCAACCGCATGGTAAAATAAATGACCTTTTGTCACACTTTGATCATTGACACACACAATGATTTTATGTGCACTGTTCAGAACATGATTCAGGGTTTTTAACAAACAACAAAAAGAAAGAAAAAAAAGTTAAACGAGTAATGCTTTTTTTTCTCAGATGTTTTAAAACATGCTGCAGCTTATATACAGGTTGATTTTCAAGTTTTCTATTTTTAACGGATAAATAACTGGTCACAAAGAATATAAAATGTAAAAATGGTCATACTGAGCAAAGCAATTAAGTCCATTATGATTATTATGAACTGTTAATTTTGCGTTTTCTCAAATCCGATCAACAATAGACAGATAAGTGAAATGAATCAAATTAAAAGTTGTTGGACTGCAAGGCACAAACTAAAGGTTGTATTTGAATAGCCTTTGGACAGGTAAACAAAGTATATGGTTTTGGCTCTGTCTCTGCTTCCTTTCATCAGTAATCCTTCATTTTCTTGCCATTTTAAAAAAAGGATGTGTGCAAGGTTCCTGAATGTAAATTCATCCAAATAAAGCCTCCAAATAACCTGAATGGTTAGTGCCTCCACTTCAGATTCGCTGGTCAGGAAAGACCAGACCAGCGTTCATTTGACATGGAAAATGACAGTGGACAGTGGTTTCAAAATCAATTTGCCTTAAAACCATTACCTCCTCAGGCTGCCCACCATGAAATTTGCCCACTGTCCAAATTAGGTCATGCGTAGTCGCCTAACCTGTACTCATCCTATAGTCAGGTGATCAGTCACTATGCATATTTGAATTAGTCAAACATGTTAAATGACACTTAACAGCTTATTGCCAAGTGATTAAATCTCAAATATGCCTTCTAACTACCAGGTCAAATGAGCACAACAGTATAAACACATATAGGCATTTAGCTTTATGGAAATAGGCCTTATAATAACAATCCCATGTGCATTACAATAGGTCCAAGTGTTTTAACAAATGTAATGTATTCAAGACAATTTTAGCTCGTGTGGGCGTCATATGAACACATCGGTTATTACAGTCGCCATGGCTGTATTCTGTATTTGCACAGCGGCCGCAGCTAAATATATATGTCATGGATTGGAGCGGCTTTCATGGGCTGCTTTGGCTAATTGCCTGTGTTTTCCAGGTGTGACCCAACCAAAGGCACGTTATATTTAGTTTTACATGTGACATCTGTTTCGGGGGCTTGTTTGTTTTGTACGTGGTGCTGTTGGTATTCTGAGCATCCCAGGTGGATAACTTTCCTTATTAAGCCTTTCGTATTTAAATGAAGCCACGCGGCAAAGGGGTCTGTCGTGAGCCATTACACTATTGAATTTGATGTTATTGACACCCAATATGCCTAAAACAAATATCAGTTTGTGGAGGATACTTAAAAGTTTGAATATACTCGTGTCATGTTTCAATGCACGACACTCTCTGGTTCCAGGCTCTTTTGTTTTCCAGGGATAAGTTGTGGCCTAATGAACTGGAGTTATTTTTTTATCATCCTACAGACACCATATATGTCTGTTCTTGTGAAATAAAACATCCAGAGATACAAATGAACCTGTCAAGCACCTCTAAATCTAACTTCTAAGAATCTAAGCAGTGTCCATTTTGTCCATCCATGGCAATAAACGGTTTCTTAAAGATCCCTCTTGGCCAATTGGCTACATCCTTCTCTTTTTATCTCGCACGCTCTGGCCAATGTTTATTTGCTCCTCGTTCTGTCATCCCATTGAAAGTGGATTTATCTGCAGGTGTGGGACACCTTCCATCACTTGACCCTTTAATTTCACCGCTCCGGTACTCGATTTGTGAACCCCGGGAGGCTCTTGGGACCAGCATCTAATAAAGAGCAGTGCTGGAAATCTTTTTCCAAGATGGTGCGGGATTCCAGAGGGGTCAAGATAGGCTGGGGGGAAGGAAGCGCTGTCAGTGAGGCCTCTTTGTAGTTGCCTTTGTTGCAGGTGTTCTGCCACTCACTATTATCCACTGCTGTCTGTTAATCATCTTTCCCTGCGTGACATCTGCTAAACTAAGACACATTGCTATCAGAAAAGGGAAGCTGCACTAAAAATACAGAGAATCGACAAAGTTAGGTCCATGGACTGGTTAGTTGCTCGCTTACATGTTGTCTGACATGTTTACTGAGAATCAGAGGTTTGGCCTGCACTCAGGGTTGAATTCATTGTCTGATAGTCAAACATCTGTAAATTGTTGTTAAGAAGAGTAAACCCTGATCCAACAAGCAAAGGTAAATCATTTCTTGTATCTCTCTGTGGACCATAAAAAAAAAAATATTTGGAGAAATGTCTCTGTGTGACCCTTTAATGAATGTCAATGGTCACCAAAACTGTTTAGTTACCAACATTGCCCAAAATACTTTCTTTCATGTTCCACAGGACAAAAAGGCTGTTCCTTTAACTTTTAAAAGGAAGGTTACAAACTGTGACTAAATTGGTCAACAAAATAATTGAAACAGGAATAATTATTGTTACTAATCATTTCAGATCTACATATTCGCCATTATAAAGTAGTCATTTCTTGCATGCACTGTGATGATTTAATTTCTTGCCATTAATGATTTAAAGAATCATTAAAAGAATTAAAACAAACTCACAGAGAAAAAAAAAATCTAATATTTAACAAAAATGGGTTGTTGTTTAACATGGTGAGGTTCAGTTGTTATTTTGAATCTACTGAAATGGAATCTTTAACTGGCAGTAAAACTATAAGTTGGATGACATTTTGGAACCACAATATTTTTAAAGCACACATACATTTTCTTGCAAAATGGATATTTAAATAGCAGAAATATGATCAGGATCACAATGGCAGCCTCAAATGGGAAGTAATTTACCTCCGAACATTTTTTTTTCCATGGTTCTATTATTTGTCAAATAAGACGTCAATTGACTCCTAAATATTTAATTTTAGGAGTCAGTGGCTTCCTAGACATTTTCTTTAGTCTGGAGCCCTGAAAAGAGTGCGTTGGCTTTACCTTTTAGCTTCAAACCACGATGAGCTTGGCAATTTAAGCTCACAATGTGTTTTTAACTTGTCACACTGAATACTTTCAACTCCTGAGGGATGATGTCAGCAAAATACCCGACAAACACCAACGACCAACTAGCATCTGGGAGTAGTTAGAGCTACTTTATTCTCGCACCCTTAGTGTCAAGTGTGTGTGTGTGTGAGACAGAGACAGTCAATGTTAAAATGTCAGCAGCACACACGCTATAGAAATTAAAACATAAATCTGTGTAATATCTTGATATCTTGAACATCTGCAGTGTCCACCCTGGTAAAAAAAAAAAAAAAGATATATATTTAAAATTATTTCATACTAAGTATAGTTCAAATCTATGAGCATAATTACTGACACATCGCTCAAGACATACTGATATAAAAATTATAATTAAACTTTATTTGGAGTACTACTTGTGCACAATGCACATTTCTTAACATTAAGCCTAAAATGTGACTATTGAATAATATCAGTCTTTAAATGCAAGATATTTAAAGTATACCTGCAATAGTTCCACTTTAGCACAATATACTTCAGTATATCTTTAGTTGGACTTCAGCACTACTTCTGCAAAATTAAAGTGCATTATGCACAAAATTAGTTGTTCCAATTTAGCAAACTGTGAGTATACTACAAAATGTATTTGTAGTATACTCAGCATGAAATAAATGTATTTCAAATACTTTTTTAATATATTTATTTTTCACTAGGGGCATGCATACACATGCATATGAGAAAAAAAGCAATTGCACATCCTGTCCGGCCCTCTGAGGACTTCTGCCGGATTAAGATATTGTTTTCAGAGAGTAAGACAGCACAGGACCGGTCAGTGTCTTTGGCCGTTCTGAACCATGTAATGAATACAGGCCGTAGAGGAGGAGTTTCATACATTAGCTAGCCATGTCAGTGGAGATCTCGGGTTTTCAAAACACTTTAGCATGACATGAAGCTTGTGGTATGTGAGAAACTGTTTTGGCCTGACTTTCTATCTTAATTTGTCAGTCTCATATTCACAGGGGCCAAACGCTGATGGCCATAAAGGAGCCTATTGAATCATCAAGGCACCAAATGGATGGCAGTAAAAGACAATTAATAAACGATGGCGCTCTGGTGACAAGTAAACCAAAACAACTCTGAAATAGGCAGATCTGTGGTATCATTGACAACTTGAGCTAATCGGCCTTTTGCATGCCACATACAGTAAACATTGACCTTTTCTCTCTTTCATGCTATGCCTGAGTACACAGGCGTTGCGCTCATTGGTATGCAACGAGCTTATCTGACAGGCATGCTTTGTCAGATGCATGTGACTTGATACAATGTCTCTGGGCTTAGTTCGTTTTAGCAGTAATGACAGATTAGTCCCATGTAATTGCCTCTCAATTGACTGTAGACATAACAGTGCTTGTCGTTTTCTGACAGAAGCTCAGATGCCATATGAAGGCGCAGTGAATAAGTTAAGTGTTTACCCCTCTAAACTCACGGTTCAGGTATTCTGCTCAGCTTTGTTGAGCTGCCACTGGCAGAACGACAGCTGCCCCATCTGTAATTAATTTCAGATTCCTATGTACATAGACATCATTTTGTACGTCCTTGCCCTCTCACGTTAGCATTCAGAAGGCAAATCTTTGTTTTCATTTTTCAGCTCTGGAAACAATGAAGGGTTTTTTGCTGTGTAGGACGGGTGTGTATGTAACTTTTTCACCTTGTTTCATGCTCGTGATGACTTGTTGCGGGAAGAGAAGTCATCAGGTGAATGGCATTTGACATAAGGCCTTAGCAAACACTCACCTGCAACAACTAGTATATGATACAGCCTCTTTTTTCATTAGATTCATTCAGGAGAAAGTTCAGTATGAACCGTGATAACGCTTTACATTCAGTTACCAACTACATGTTGTGCATATGAATTAATTTGTGTCCATTTTAATCATTAATGCGTGTCAAGCATAACAAAAATGTTCTAAGAACGTTGCGGTTCCCATTAATGTTATTTCTAAATAACGCTCAAGATGTCAATTTTTAAAATGTTGTTTTAGTTATGCAAATGTTATCATTTTGCAAACATTATGAGAATGCTACTTTTAAATGTTCTCTGAACATTCAAAAACAATTACACTGTATAAAATATGTAAGTTGTAAATAAAACTAATTACTACTGATTATAATGTGTTACTTGCCGATTTTTACTAGCATTTGACTGTTTTTGTGCTAATGTATGGAGGAATGTATTAAAGACCAGATGACTTTAAGCAAACATTTTGTTAATGTTACTGAAAGAACCTTGCTAGAGTGTTAGCCTTTAGTTCTGAGAATGTTCTAGAATGTTAGCTGGTACACCCTTAAAAAAAAAGTTCTTAAAAGGTTCTTCACAGCGATGCCATAGAAGAACCATTTTTTGTTCCACAAAGAGCCATTCAGTCAAAGGTTCTTTAAAAAAACCATCTCTTACTTAACTTTTTATAATCAGAAGTACCTTCTGTCACCACAAAGAACCTTTTGTGAAACAGAAAGGTTCTTCAGATGTTAAAGGTGCTTAGCTGTTAGTTGTTAGTTAGTTTAAATGCTTAGCTGTTAGTTTGTTCATGCCATGGAGTCAGACCTTTTCTGTAATTGGTTCACAATGTTATTTCCCGTTGTCTGTCATTTTTTGTCAATAAATCACACACATGAATGTTCTAAATCTGCAAGATGAGCGGTATTTTCAGGGCAGCTGCCCCTCGATGGAAACTAGTGATAAAATGTGACACCTGTTTTCAATGAAACAAGTGGTCCGGTCTCCAACTTGTGCAAAATAATAAAATCGTTCTGGCACAAAAGGTAATCATATACTCTTCATCATAAATGCATGGGAGATTCTGACAGAATTCAGGCATGGTGAGCTATGGCTAGCTCTGTTCGAAAAAGCCTCAGGTTTACTAAGGGCCAACACACTGGCAAGTAAAAAACAAATGCAGCTGACATTCACTCATATGTGACATACAATACAATTCAATTCATTTAAGAAATGGAGAGAGTTTTCATTTATAGACAATTGTGGCTGAGAATATTCACAAGTGGGATTGGCTCCAGCAAACTGCACTGGATTGGCGAGGTGTTTCTATGTAGGCTATATATGTTAAGTGCATGGTATTCAGTTCATTGTGATTTTTTAACAAGACGTAAAAAGAGAATTATGTGCTAGCTAGTGGCAACTTGTCCACCCTTCACAAGAGAGGAGTGTTTCTATACTGTTGAAACATACCCACTTGAAACAAATTTGGCATATGAGTGATTTGTGTTTCTCAGTGGAAGGTGTTGCAAAGTTAATACTTTCTGCTGATTGACAGACTTGAAAAGACTTCACATTCTGTGCTTCATTTGTTGACCTAAATGCAAGCTGTGGGTGCACCTGTGTAGTTTATCATTAGTGTTTTATCTGCTGAAAGTAAAATATGCTTGTCTGCGGTTGATTGCTTAAAGAATACAATAATGGGTTATTTTGAATGCTTGGAGATTTGAAATTCTTTGAGCCTTTGTTGCTGTTTTATTAATACTTACTCCCTCATAACATAAACAATATATATTTTCAAAGTTGTAAATAAAACAAAGATTATTAGAGTTGACAAGAAAATACTGTTTCAGTTTTCAAAATATGTTTAATTCCATATGTTACTTGCTATTGCTTTGCAATTGTTGTTGAAATTTACTAGCAATTTCTGAGTGAAAATTGTTTTTTTTAATGTATTTAAAACCCACTAAAAATAATAGCAATGTCTTAAAAATGCTGTATGTTTTGTCAAAGCAATGGAAGCTTGGTTATTTTCTGTCACAGCACAACATATTACTAAATATTTGTATTGCATTGTGGCATAATAGTGTAAATGGCTAGTGACTGACTCTTATATCTAATCATGACTCTCTACATCACTGTTAAACGTGGTAAGGGTAACACTTTAGTGTAGGGACCAATTCTCACGATTAACTAGTTGCTCATTAGCATGCCAATTATTAACATATTGGCTGTTTATTAGTACTTCTAAAGCACATATTCTGCATGTTCCACATCCATAATCCTACCCAATACCTAAACTTAACAACTACCTACTAACTATTAATAAGCAGCAAATTAGGAGTTTATTGAGGCAAAAGTCATAGTTAATGGTTTGTTAATGGTGAGAAATGAACCTTAAAATAAAGTGTGACCTTTTTTTTTCAATGCTTATGTTGCCTTATTATAATATTATACCTTATAATGGCACAAATAAATATCAGCATGCAAAACTCACAACTGTGACAATAAACAAACATGATTTTAGAAATTATTTAAAAATTAACTCTGAGCCGTACAAATAACAGTACTAATAAACAGCCAGAATGCTCCATACTTAATAATGAGAACTGTCCCTAAACTAAAGTGTTACCAAAAATTCAGTATCAGTGTTGTTATAAAATGTTGTATCATTAACAGATATCATCTGTATTAATATCAGTTTATTTCTGCGTAGTATTTTAATGGTCTGTTGTAATTGTAAACTGTGCAATCTTTTACTTTACTTTGCAAAAGGTTCTTTTAAATGGTTGACCTAATGTACTGGTCAAGGTCAAATCCGTGAAGTCACAAACCCCCATCCTGCTCAAGATGATTATCTTTTCCTCTCCTTTTACCAAGCAGCAACATCCCCTAACAGCCACATCTCATGTGTCCTTATGAGCTTTTCTGTTGCCTTTCAATGGCCGTGGCGCTCTACAAGTCTCAACTTCACCTGGTAAGTGTGCACGAACAGAAAGAAACTTCCCCCGATTGTCTGATAACAACAGATCTGCACAGATGTCTGATTCAAATTTTGCGCTGTCAAGATTTTATCATTAATCATATTGGCCCTTGTCACACACATTACTTTTATTTCTCATCCATCACAAGTTATTACAGGCTACAAATGCAGGGTTGCGCTGACTTGTTATTTCCCAGTCACTGATCCAGGTAACTCATCTACAGTGTTTTGTTACACTTTATTTTAAGGTGTCCTTTTTACAGTGTAATTACGCAAAGAAGTATTGAGTAATATTAATTGACAGCATGTACTTACTATAGGGTTAGGGTTTGGTTAAGGGTTAGTTGTTTGCAATTATGCATAATGTACTGTTATAGCAAGTACATGTAATGTTTAACAGATATAAGTAACATTATCCAATGTTTTTTATTCTTGTGACTTAAGGAGTGTTTAAAGACAATAACAAGATGTTATACAACTTTTGTAATTAATTCATTAATAGCTTTTTTTTATTTGTTTGTTCATTCATTCATTTATTTTGCCCACACATCCACCCAAAACTACAAAATATTACGCACATTTGCATGGCCCACAGATGTCAAATACAAATTTTAATTATATATACTATTATGAAATAGTTTATGCTGACTGTCAAGATTTTGTCAAATTAGCTGTGCTTGGGTTATTTGAGAAAAATAGTCATTATGTGTTTCTTTTTTTATATAGCCTATATTTTTCTTGTAGTGCATGGAGTACATAAGAAGACCCAGAGTCAGTCACATTTACATTATACCCATACAGTGTATTAGCGCTTAACTCTCAGTTCACACAGAGTTCACTGTGCGCTGGCAGAACCAATGATTCGTGGGTCACAGGAGTTGACTTTCAGTTAAACCACAGAAGATGGGCTGACTAAATATTATGGTTAAAATGCTTGGAGTGAAGCTATGTTGTGAGAATGTTAGCATGTGGATGGACATAAAATGCTAATGTAGAACTGCTAAGAACTGACACTCTCAAGAGACACATTGAGCATTAGCACAGTGCTGAAAAAGAATGAATGAACGAGTGATCTGGAATGTTTGGGGATCATATACGAGTCAATGCAAGCCTCCCAAGAAATCACAATCCACTCATGGAAATGAAGGAACCCAATCCAAGAGTCACATTACTTTTATTTCTCATCCATCACAAGTTATTACAGGCTACAAATGCAGGGTTGCGCTGACTTGTTATTTCCCAGTCACTGATCCAGGTAACTCATCTACAGTGTTTTGTTACACTTTATTTTAAGGTGTCCTTTTTACAGTGTAATTACGCAAAGAAGTATTGAGTAATATTAATTGACAGCATGTACTTACTATAGGGTTAGGGTTTGGTTAAGGGTTAGTTGTTTGCAATTATGCATAATGTACTGTTATAGCAAGTACATGTAATGTTTAACAGATATAAGTAACATTATCCAATGTTTTTTATTCTTGTGACTTAAGGA
Source organism: Sinocyclocheilus rhinocerous (assembly GCF_001515625.1). Lineage (NCBI taxonomy): Eukaryota > Metazoa > Chordata > Actinopteri > Cypriniformes > Cyprinidae > Sinocyclocheilus > Sinocyclocheilus rhinocerous. Next base: position 488,114 of record NW_015642206.1, on the reverse strand, counting down.
GTGTTTAAAGACAATAACAAGATGTTATACAACTTTTGTAATTAATTCATTAATAGCTTTTTTTTATTTGTTTGTTCATTCATTCATTTATTTTGCCCACACATCCACCCAAAACTACAAAATATTACGCACATTTGCATGGCCCACAGATGTCAAATACAAATTTTAATTATATATACTATTATGAAATAGTTTATGCTGACTGTCAAGATTTTGTCAAATTAGCTGTGCTTGGGTTATTTGAGAAAAATAGTCATTATGTGTTTCTTTTTTTATATAGCCTATATTTTTCTTGTAGTGCATGGAGTACATAAGAAGACCCAGAGTCAGTCACATTTACATTATACCCATACAGTGTATTAGCGCTTAACTCTCAGTTCACACAGAGTTCACTGTGCGCTGGCAGAACCAATGATTCGTGGGTCACAGGAGTTGACTTTCAGTTAAACCACAGAAGATGGGCTGACTAAATATTATGGTTAAAATGCTTGGAGTGAAGCTATGTTGTGAGAATGTTAGCATGTGGATGGACATAAAATGCTAATGTAGAACTGCTAAGAACTGACACTCTCAAGAGACACATTGAGCATTAGCACAGTGCTGAAAAAGAATGAATGAACGAGTGATCTGGAATGTTTGGGGATCATATACGAGTCAATGCAAGCCTCCCAAGAAATCACAATCCACTCATGGAAATGAAGGAACCCAATCCAAGAGTGCTTAGACAGGCGCCATTTTTTCTAAACAGTGATTAAGTTCTATCGAATATCAGCACAGATCTTAAGTGCTTTTCTGATGAAAGGTCTCCCGTCTTGATCCTCCTCATATAAACTTGTGAAATTGGAGCTTTCAAGTACTTGGGTAACAATTAAGCTCTTGCAAGGTAACCATTAGACAACTCCAACAAACGCTGAAGCCTCTTTACCTAACTTTTTTTTTTTTCCGTAACTTTTTTTTTTTGTTTGTTTGCCCCTCAGGCATCATTCACAAGGTTTCACTGACAGTTACAAAGACTGGAATTTGTGGCAGTTGATCCGGTAGCATGACAGTGCTTTTTTTTTACAAAGCAATGTCTAAACAAATGTCTTTAAATGGAGTGGTTCGGTAACCCAGGCAGGCCTCATTCATTCCTAGGGCAACAATTACTCCCCGTAGACTTTGCTAATCCTGAAATATGGACCTGTGACTAATGTTGGAATTTAGCAAGAAATCAGCTCTTGTTTCACGAGGCTTTATTGGAATAAAGCATGATGCGGTTCCAGTGATGAATGGGCCCAGGCAAAGTGACTGGGTTGGGCCTCTGCCTCCTTGTCTTTCGCTATCACTTTAGTGCTAGTGCTGATTGGAAGTGTCACAGAAGCATGTAACAAGCCTCTTCAGCTCATTGCCAAAGAGATAAGTTGTCATGTCAACAGCAATTCTATACAACGTACATCTGAGATATGCTGGATGTGTTTGCTTTTAGAAGAGGCATAAAGAGCCCTTTTTCTGTTCAGTGTCCTTGAACCTAGGTTTCTGTAACTATAACTGAGGCGGATGTTGAGAAAAAATATTGTATTTTATTTTGTGTTTGAGGCAGTTTGAACTGGCAACCCAGGTTAAAAAAAGTACACTTCCATAATGTACTTAAAATGCTCTATTGTCGGGGACTAATTTTGTACTTAATATACTAAAAATTATTCTTTAGTACTTCTTAAGATAAACTTAAGATCAAATAAGTGTATCACCATGAATATGAACAATAATGCGCTTTTAACATACTATCTCTGTACTACCACTTGTAGTACACTTGAACCCATCTTTCATCCACTAGTACACTCAAGTGTACTACAAGTGGTGACTAAATACATTTTTTAAATACCGAGATAGTATGTTAAAAGCGCATTTTAGTTCATATTAATGGTGTCCCAAAATAGCAGTTGAGTACACTTAGTTTATCTTAAATTTTTATCTTAAGAAGTACTAAAGAATCATTTTTAGTATATTAAGTACAAAATTAGTGCACGAAAATAGAGCACTTTAAATACATTATGGAAGTGTACTTTTTTTAATCTGGGAAACAATTTTAGAAAAAAAATAAATAAACTGGCAAGACAATGAATAAAAACCTTATGTGAAGAAAAACCCATAAATAATATAATAATTGTATGGAATTTTAAGGAAAATCACAATGCACATCGTTTTTAAAACTTTCACAATATATGGTCATAAGCGAATTTTGGGTGAAATTTTGTGAGGAAAAAAGCACATAATGCATAAAGCACAGCTCACACAGAAGTCCCTAACTTTCTGTTTCCCTTAACGCGTCTGTATGGTGAAATATTTGGCCCTCACTCAGAGTTCCCAATCTTGTGGATTCCTATTTAAATTCCTATTTAAAATGTGACCACGCCTTAAGTTGTGTGTGCTGTCAGTTTCTTTGTTGTTTCTGGCTTTTTATAGCTATTTCTTAACTGATACAATGAAAGTGCTGTAATTCTATAGAAAGTTGACCCTTTGAAAAGTGCAAATATGTAGGCAGACCTACAACATCACAGTAAACGCTGTGAAGAAAAGAATCATTTTTCCTGAAATAACTGACATGACGTGTACTGTTTTGGTTGCCATTTAGCAGGCATTTTTCATCCAAAGTGACTTGAAGCACACTTAGTGCATGTCCAGCTTTGCCTTTCCCTCAAGGGCACAAAGGTGGCAGTTACCAGATTACTATTACATGGAACTAGACCTACTTTGAACCTCAAATGTTCAAATTATTTTGTATAATTATTTCGCATATTTATAATGTCACAATTATTTATTATCATCTAATTATTTGCAGTATTGTTAATTGTCTTGATTTGTTGATCAAATCCATGTTTTTCAGCAGAACTTAAGAATTAGATTTAGAAGCAGAATTTTTTAGGAAATTGGTATAATATGTATTTTGTGGTAAATATGTAAATCTATTATTTTTTTAAGTGACAGTTGCTCAATTGCTAGGAAAAAAAGATGAAAAAATGTCTAGGGTTATGTTACAGCAGGTTCATTTTATGCTTAATATTTACTGTTTATTTTTTGTTTACTGCAACTACCAGTGTAGTAAAAATAAATTTCTCCGAAAGGTGTTAGACACCTTGACCTTGTATTTACACATCCATGAAATAAGCTTAATAGCTGAACAATGAACTGAACAGCTAAGCTGTGTTTGTTGGTAAATACTGATTTCTGATAAAGAAAATGTACCTCTTAAAAAGGTCTGTTACATAAACAAGGGCTGCCTGTATTTGTATAGACAAACTTTATAATCTTGTTTCAAAGATAAACTGTAGCCGATGACAAAACAACACATAACAGGTAAGATGATTCCAGTGCTGCAGTGCTCTCATTTGTGGGAGATTTTCCACTGTCTAGTCATTAGTCATGTCAGAAATATTTAATAATGTAATATGTGACCCTGGAGCACAAAAGCAGTCATAAATAGCACAGGTATATTTGTAGCAACAGCCAACAATACATTGTCTCAAAATTATCAATTTTTCTTTTATGCCAAAAATCATTAGGATATTAAGTAAAGATCATGTTACATGAATATATTTTGCAAACTTCCTACCTTAAATATATAAAAATGTAATTTTTGATTAGCAATATGCATTGCTAAGCACTTCTTTTGGACAACTTTAAAGGCGATTTTCTCAATATTTAGATTTTTTTGCGCCCTCAGATTCCAGATTTCAAATAGTTGTATCTCGGCCAAATATTGTCCTGTCCTAACAAACCATAAATCAATGCAAAGCTTATTTATTCAGATTTATTCAGATGATGTATAAATCTCAATTTCAATAAACTGACCTTTAAGACTGGTTTTGTGGTCCATGGTCACATATAGTATACAAATAATACCTTGTAGCCATTCTTTTTTTTTTTTTTACATATTGAATGTATAAAAAGTTATATATTCAATATACTGGTTTTTATTTTAAAAAATCATAATTTGTGTCATTTCAATGGAAACAGACATTGCACCTTCAGTTAAACATTCCTCTGGCATGCATTTCATTTCACTAAACTCATATAGGCCTAAGTATATTTCAACCAAAAATGGATGCCACAAAATATACCTCAGCACAGCTTGATATCATTTGGCCTTTTATAGGCCATTTCAAGCACAAATATGAACTCTAGGAAGTCTTAATAATTCCCCAGCGGCTGTGCTCCTATTGAGGAAAGAGAGTATGTTCTATCATTCCCTAAGTACTTTAGCATATGTATCCCATTTATGGCTGATTTTCTGTTCATGCCATTTTTCATACCATCAGCAAAAAACAGCTTTTCTCATTGTGCTACACAAATCATGCATTGTTTTTGTTTAAAATGAATAATACTGCACTGTCATTATTACTTCAAAAACAGCATAGTCATTATCGACTCAATTAACTAGTGAAATTGACACAAAGCACTGAGATTGTGGTTTTTGTCTTTCAGTGTTTTGCCTTTAAACCTCTTATGTGTCTTATCTACCAGCTGACTACAGAACACCACCTGTATTTATCTCTATGTTGTGTTTTCTGCTTTGATCCTGAATTACATTTTGCACCCCTACCAGAACAGCTATCAGGGCAATCGCGAAAGTAAAGAGAATCGCAGGACACGAAGACAGCTATAACATCCACAAACAAAATTACATCACGCCACCACACGGCCTCCACCGCTAACCCGCTGCATGCATGGATGTAGAGATCTTCAAAGCCTGTCAAACGTCTGGAGGCATTCATCAGACCTGCAGTGCAGCAGGTACCTTTACAAGAGCTCACATTCACCGCTCAAAGCACGAGGAAGAAGAGGAGGGTTCATGACTCGGCCATGGACTTGACAGATGGAGTCGGTCTCGGTGCACTTCTTGTGTCTGATTGGTCATTTCTTTCTTGAGAAAGTCCCTGCATTCTTTCAGTGGTGGTGTATCTGTCGCAGCGACGAAGCATGGCAAAATACTTTGGGATGCAGGTGTTGTTTGCTGCATTTTGGCACATCAGAGAAGTTACCTGAGAAACTGTTGATCGAACGCGAGATTCTGACCATAAGGGATGAAAATTCACGCCTCTGTTAACACGATAGAGGCATTTTGATCTTAAACTTAGCTTATTTGAGTGTTTTTAGCAGTGTGAGTGGAAACATAATTTTTGTGTCAGAATTGCATCCACCCATGATACATGTGAGCAATGAAAGTGGCCATCTAACATTACATTATCTCTGTTCTGTATCGTTTCTCTGCTATATTATCGACTCTTATCTGCACTCTTATACAATGTGGGTTAATGCCCGCATATTTAGACTTTCTAGTGGTCATCTGGGGAAATTCAGCGCAATCTTTCCCAACAATCTCGTAGCTTTATAACAATCTGTAGTTGATGTGATTCCAAAAGATACAGACGCAACTGCAACTGACTCACTTAAGATGTTATCTCAGTACTCTGACTGCTTTAAATCATCACACCATCATCGCAACGAGCACCTGTAACGTGACGGGACACATACGCCTACACGTTTACAGCTTAAACAAAGAGTTTATGTGTGACGTGGTTTAGACCAGTCTAAACTGTTTCTCAAGCTGATAAAAACTAAACAGCTTTTGTGCAAAAAAATATACAGTCCAGGTAGACATAATAAATGCCGCAGTGGGCCTTTGAAATCCTGCACTTTGAGGTGCAGTGTGGGTAAGATGTCACACATTTTGAGAACACATGTTCCGTATGATGGTGTGATTTGGTTTAGAGGATGTGCACACGAGTCTCGACTACCTGCTGTGTGATGGATGGTCTGGTATTTCTGCATGTGAAAGATCTGCATTTTATTGATGGCTTGATGGGTCCTCTCCCCCTTCCTCAGCAGTGTGTCATGAGTATGCATACTTGCACCTTTCTCCTAAGCCCACCCATATTGTCAGAAATACTGAGTAATTCAAAGTTGCAATAGTTTTTTTTTTTTTCAATCACTCTCTTAATAGATTATTCTGGCAAATTCTGAGGCATGAAAATCAGTGTTGGGTAAGCTGCTTTATAAATGTAATTTACTAAACTATATACAAGCTACTCAATTTGAAGTAGCTAACTACATCGATGGGATAGTTCGCCCAACAATAAAAATGTTGTCATCATTTACCCTCATGTCATTAGTGTCATTCTTAAAATATTTTGTAGAACGTTGGGAACCAAACAACATAAGAGTCAATTGATGTCCTGTATAGACAAAAAACGAAACACTTAGATATTTCTTCTTTATCAAAATATCTTCTTTTATTTTTCCACAAAAGAAAGTAAGTCATAAAAAGCATTTTTGGGTGAACTATTCCTTTAAGTAGGTGTAGTCAGTGTAGTTAGCTACATATTTTTCCTTCACAAACAATGAGTTGATTGGATAAAACATCTCAAATAGGATGACAGCTTTAGATTTGAGCAGATACTGAAGGAATTTACTGTGAATACAACTAAATAAAGCATCAAAGTCATAGCTATGAACTGTATAGCATTTAATACAGTTTTCACTATAACAAGACTAGCTGAAGTGATGAATTAGTGAATTCATGAATTTTTTTCTTGAATAATTTTATTTACAAAAACTCTCCTGAAGTGCCGTGCCGGAGTTGAATCAATGAATAATTTTTAATTGGTTCATTTACACACAACTATGCGAAGGAACCGATTTATGTAATGATTTAGACTTAAACGCTACATTTGAGAACCATTTAGAAGAGCACATTTGATTATTCTTTCAGCTTATATATAGCACATATATAAGCTATAGTTATAGCATTTTGTTTGCATTACTTCTTGTAAAACACTATCTTTTTTTTCTTTACAGCAGGTGCTCTGCATTTCCACTAACCAGGTTAATAAAAGAAGTGTTCTGTTACTGCAGGAATGAGAAAGACCTGCTGAAATAATAGCACTGACTTTTGGGTTGGTTGCCACCTTTTTATAGAAAGGTGTATGGATCTTGTAATCTTTATGACTCTTTTGTGTCAAATCTTTGTAAAACTGAGCAGTAATAAAGGACTGTGGAGGTATCCAGGCTGTTTGGTTTCATAGGTGTTAAGGGTTGACGAAATGAGCAGGGTGTCTCCGGCACATGAGAGATGATATTTTGATGGAGATCGCATTTGAGGTTGAAGGACCCAAGAGGTGGCTGCAGCCTACAGGTTCACTCTGAAAGAGTCAAGTAACCTGTGGCCTCGATCCAGCATGTCTCCAGGCAGAATCGGCGGCCTCCTCAAGTTACATGGTCTGTGGAGAATACAACGGCCATTTCTCCATTACTAACCACATTCAAAACAGTGCCGTGTGCGAGTTGGTCCACGGTAGGTGCCTTGAACCTTAATCCTCCTCATCTTCAGGTGGTCAACACCTCTGAGGAGACCCATCTGTACACAAACTCACCTACTGCACTAGCTTTGATGAGACCAAGTGAGACTCTAAGAGGTGCCAGTGGATTGGAAATAGAGAGTGAGGATCATACTCAAGGGAGTAATCTGTCTTTGTGTAGTGTCCTGTGAATTTCTTTTTAGTGTCAGGTGCATTGTCTTGGGAACCCCAGCTGATGTTCTGAAGTGGAATTAGTTTGAAATTTCCCACATTAAAAGCGTCAAGGCCAGGTTGCTCGCCATTATATGGCCACGCTGTGTAGAACTAAATCGTTTTGCATGTCTTTGGGCAGGAATTCTGGAGGCCATTTGAACACAAGTCATTTTTTATCTCAAACCATGGCTACTTTTAATCAGAAGTGTCAACAGATGCACATTTTTCACTCGTCTGTCTGAAGAACTTGGCATGTTTTCTGCTCCTATACAGCACGTTTTATCCCAACAACTGTATTTAAAAAATAAAGGGTGCTGTAACATACTTTACTTGGTGTAGGAATTGATATAAATGAGATGGTTTTGGCATTACGGGTTATTTACCTTTTAATAAATCACGAGCAGTGTTATAAATCGATCAACATTTCTGTTTCTTCACATGTGTTTTCGCTCCCCAGCTGATAATCTTCCAGCATGACAAACTTCATAGTTCTGCGATTGTCAGATCCAGTGTGCTCTCATCGGCCCATGTGTTCTGACTTGGTTACAGTAGTTAGATACTTGTGTGGCATGTGACGGCTGCACTTGTTGAAGAGGCTTTCTCAGAAGTCCAGGAAACAGAAGAAGCTGATGCTCAGGAAATAACATGATGAAGAATGTACATACAGGTCATGCCCGAAATAAGACTTTGTTTTTACTGTGTAATGCGATAAGAGGATTTTTAAGTAGCTTTGCAAGCAAATTATGCTAGAACTTTTCTCAAAATTAACTTGGATTTTCTTAGACATGTTTGTAGTTACTTTTAACCAGCTTGTGTCAAGGCGATTTTAGTGAATGAATGAATATATATACAGCATCTACAGTATTTTGTTTTGTTGTACTTGATTGCCTAGAAGAGCTTGGTCAGATGTGCTAAAAGGTTAACTATGATGTCTTCTTAATCTTGCAAACTATGCATCATTTCCGTCACATGACCTTATACTGTACAGTATAGAAAACAACCCACTATGCACAGCTGCCTGTGTTTGAGATACACGTGACAAAAGCGTTAAGCAGTGATGACCCTCTGAAAGCTATGGCATGTAGCTTATCAAATTTTTGAAATTTGTTATAGTTTCTGTTCCTCCACTATAATGAGCTTTAATTGCATGGAAAATACACTGCAACTTAAAAAAAATAGGCTTAGTGTTTTCATTTATTTGCTCAAATATAAATCAGATTAGCTCAGATTTACATATGAATGAAAATAAAAATGATGATGAGGATGACGTAAATAACCTCATTGGTTATTGTATGTCACATAACTTTATGACATCATGATAAGCGCAACAATAAAGTCTGATGTTATAGATGTGTTGCTGTAATCGAATTTGTATGCAATACCATTTAAAAGTTTTGGGTCAGTATTTTTTTTTTAATCCAGCAATTATACATTAAATTAATCAAACTGCCAGTAAAGACATTTATAATGTTGCAAAAAAAATGTATATTTAAAATAAATTATGCTCTTTTGAACTTTCCATTTATCAAAGAATCCTGAAAAAGGGATCACAGTTTCAACAAAAATATTAAGCTGCAAAACTGTTTCAACATTGATAATAATAAGAAATGTTTCTTGAGCACCAAATCAGCAATGCTGTTTTTACTGTATTTCTGATTTTTTTTAAATGTGGCCTTTGTAAGCATTTGAGACATTTTTCAAAAAAAAAATAAATAAACTTGAACACTTGTACATAAGTCTGTTCATCATGCAAAATGTTCATATCACTTCAGAATACTTGAAGTTAAAAAAAAAACAGCTGAAACATTATTCAAATATCTTCTTTTGTGCTCCATAGGAAAAAAATCATGTGAGTTTAGAATAGCATGAAGGTGAATAAATGATGACAGAATTTTCATTTTAACATTTATAACACAAAAACTGCCTATGTTTTCTAAAATACCTTTCTAAATACCACACTAAGTGTATTCCAGAGTCATTATGAAGCTCTGTGAAGGCCAAGGCTGTCTGTGCTCTCCAGCCCTGCAGGGAAGGCCTGGCTGACTTTGATACAGCTGGCATACTATCAGACAGGTAGTTGAGAGGATTTAATGTGGAACAGTTCGCTTTCTATGGCAGTGAACCTGTTGCAAACAGAGGAGAGAAAGAGATGTAAGATGAATCCAGGCAGATCACAGTATGGCCTGGGAAAGTCAGCCAAAACATGGGAGAATGGGTTTCACGGATCCATAAAAGCTTTGAATTTGTCCATGTGAACAATTGAAACAAAAGCACGACACGCATTTGTAATTTTCTGATTTATTACGGAAACGCTGATGACAAAAGCAGCAGTGTAGCTAAGACGTCCATGAAAAAGCCTTCTTTCAAATTGAGTTTTTTTTTTTTAATGGCATGAATCACTGTTGTCAATAAGGGGCCAAGCGCTCGTCTGAAGCGCTTTCTTTTTTGAAGATAACGTGCATTTCGCGCTTGTTAGGAAAAAGTAAAAGCCTGGTGTGAGACAGCATCCTTGGAAAAAAAAAAGAAAGCCGATTGAAAACAAAAACACTCCTGCAGGATGTGTGACAGCTCTCACCTCCGAACCCAGCAGTTGCTCGCTGGTTTCAAATCACCCTAACGACCACATAATGACCTCACTTGAGTCACCTGCTGCTGTGAGGCTTGACCTGGCATCTCTTCTGGAAAAAAAGCTGTAGCCTTTTAGAAATGCCTCACAGAAACTATGTGGACTAACATGCCATCTCAGCTGCTTGTTTTCCAGTTGAATTTTTGAACATTCTTGGCATCCCAATTGTGTTCATATAATGTAGTTTGTAGTTTTGTAGTAAACTGATAAGGAACTCAAACATACAATGGAGCACATCTGAGATGAGGAATGTTATGGAAAGGAAATTAACTTGCTGGATATATCCTGCCCTGTGAACAAAGGCCTTTGCCAGATGAGACCCCTGGGACCTTTGCACCACTCTTAAACACTCAGAACATTTATGCTGCTTTAAATTTCCTTTTACATCTTTCCCTTGATATCCCAGCTCAGGGATATTGTTTTCCAGAGCTGCAGGTCTTTATTTCGAATGCTCTGAATCACATATGTTCGCCTTTCCTGGTCTAAGCTTCAACATGGTTTTAGTTATAAACTCAAATAGTCACATTCGACAGATTAGCTTTGTAGTACGATCACTTTCGATTTGGATCTGAAACCCATTCTTTAGAACATTATCTAATTGTTGTGTCATGTGATGTTTACTGGCATTGAGAAATATACTTTAATATGTACTTGAACGTCAACTGAGGTGTTGTGTCTTTTACATTTTACACCATAACATAGTTTGAAAAGACACATTACCTCTTCAGTGAACGTTTGGAATTAGGAAGCTCGGGCCATTGTGCCAATTCCCATGAAATCTCTCGATATTTCTTTCAGTTGTTCTCCATTCGTAATTAGTCGTGGTCAGGCTGATCAAAGGCCTCGGGCGGCCGGTTGCATGTGAACCAGCATCTCTCGTGATGACATCCGCAAACCAGAATGAAATATGAAATATCAAGTTTCCACGGATGCATGGACTTGTAAGGGAAAAAAGCGAAAGAATTGGGGGATTTTCACACCGATAATGTGAAACATTTGGTGCATGTTGTTGGCCTCTGAAGAGGAAAATCCGGAGCCAATGCGGTCTGGCAGTAAAACAGAAGCAAGTCAAATGCTAAAACAACAGCAGTCATTGAGAATCACTGATTTAGATGTCATTATAGCGTCTTCCTACACTAGATAGCTGGACTCTCATGGAAGACTATTATGATTTGTGCACTCAGGCATAGCATGGCGTGGCTTACCATGAACGAAACAAAACAGACCTGTTCTTACTTGTGTTCCACTTTTTATATCACAATATGTTGCCAGAAAAATAACCACTTTTTGCAGCTGCAATAAATATTTTGGTTAATATAAAACGGCCCTCTGCATGTTTTGCCGTCAGACATATGGAAACCCATTCTCTCAGATTGAAAAATGAAGCATGTAATTGAATAGAAAAAAAGTTACATTGTGAGACATAAAATTGCAATTTCAAGAAATTAGGTCAAAATTGTGATATATAAAGTAAAATTGCGAGATATACCGTTGGAATTATAGTTTAACAACTTTTTTAATTGGGGGGGGTGCATGTGAAAAGGGGGAGAAATGGTGTCGAATTATATGAAATGGACCAGATCATTGTCATTTTTCTTGTATGGTTATGAGGTAATCATATGTCAATAGGACTAAGATTATAAAGCATGACTAAGACTCAGAACTAAAGATTGCACACTTCACACTTCAAAAATTGGATTAGATGGCTTTCACTGTGTAAATCGCTCTATTAAAATAAATGTAAGCAGTATCATCTACCAGCAGTTTACTTTCGGTCATTTCGTGTTAAAGTACTTCTGCTGCATTGTAAGACACGTCTGAGGCCAGAGCCGGGCAGAGCTGAGGTTTGCACAAATTTGTTTATCTGAACCAAATGACTCACTTCATCCTGCTGCTTCATTTGGAGGTAAATGCGGTATAGAATTACCCTATGGCCACTCACTCCATCTTTTGTACAAAGGCTGATTCAAACAGACCGGTAAGAGAGAGTGAAAGGCTGTGGGACAGAGAGTCATCCCTCACTTCAGGCTTCCCCGCCCATCATATGTTCCCCTGCAGCTCCGAATGAAGTTGCAGACTTTGTAACAAACAGCGTTGTCTGAGACAGGTGCAGGTGGCAATCAAAGTCTTAACGACCAAACGTATGGCCTCCTACCAAGCTGTATAAGCAAATAAACAGAGGGCGGCTTCAAGTGGACGGATGTGTAACTTCTGCTTGACGGCGGGCAAAGTGTAACAGAAGCCAAACGACGCTTTATCTGTTTAGCAGACGCGCCCCGCTCAAAAGTGTGGAAGCCATTGCCAGTGCAAAAGGCCACCGGCAGGGATACAGTGTGTTTTTAATTGCCCTCTATGCTTTCTCCATGTGTGGAGGCCAGATCTAATCCAAACAAGTGAGTGTGAGGGTTTTTTGTGAGGTAGATTAAAGGTGTCTGTGGTCTGTGTTAAAAAAAGTCTTAGCTAGCCTGTCCAGTCACCATCTTAACAGGCTGCACACATGGGAGTCGACAGTACAAAGAAGCACATAAATCTCCAAAGTGCCTTTGTCAGTTTTACACCCAAATTAAGGATGTAATGGATGGAGGTGGGGAATGTTTCCCATTGAGATCATGTCACTGACCTTCTGCATCCGAGTCTTAGTATTTGTTTCTGTCACTGTGTTCCTCAAAACTGACAGGGATTAAGGATAAAGTTTTTAATAATTTGATGCACTGTTTAAAAGTTTGGTGCTGATCAAATTTTTATGTTTTTGAAAGAAGTCTCTTATGCTCCCCAAAGCTGCATTTATTTGATCAAAAATGCAGTATAACAGTAATACTGTTAAATATTATTACAATTTTAAAAACATGTTTTAATGTTTTAATGTTTTAAAATGACATTTTATTCATGCAAGCTGAATTTTCTGCAGTCATTACTCCATTCAGAAATCATTCTAATATGCTGTTTTGCTGCTTAATATTTTTGTGCAAACTTCTGAATTGTTTATTTTTTCAGGATACTTTGATGAAAAGAAAGTTCAAAAGAACAGCATTTATTTGTAATAGAAATCTTTTGTGACATTATAAATGTCTTTACTGTCACTTTTGCTCAATTGAATGCATCCTTGCTGAATAAAAGTATTCATTTCTTTTAAATGGTAGTGTGTATGTATTTATTTTATTACTATTTTAGGTTACATTTTATTTTAAGGTGTCCTTGTTAAAGTGTAATTATACATTTAAGTAATATTAATTAACTACATGTACTTACTATATGGTTAGGATTAGGATTAGGGTTTGGCTTAGGGTTACTTGCATGTAATTATGCATAATTACATAATTGTTATTATAATAGTAAGTACACGTAACGTGTAACAAGGACACCTTAAAATAAAGTGTTACCCTTTTTTATTTAATTTTGCTCATGTTAGCACATGCATGCAAATGTGATTTTTTGTTAAAGATTTATATAAAACAATCAAAAATATCTAAAATAAACATTTTATTGACTAGACAACTTCTAATAGTGATAAATGCCATACTGTAGAGCATGATTTTCCTGTACATCATATGCGAAATCATCTCTTTGTGAGAAACTGCAAAAAGGAAAGAACACATGAATGATTTAAACCTTTTATTGCTCCTCAGTCCTGTTGAAACACTGTATGCCATTTTGTCATAAAATATTTTTGATATTGCCAAATGGTGACATTTTATAAGGCCTGTGCCATGAGGTAATTTTGGTCTCAATTTTGTAGTTTTGTTCAGTTTGCTTTGATATCATTCACTTTCTTCAGGAGCATGGTTTTACAATTACAAGCTAGATAACGGGTGCTAACATAGCGACTGTAACCCTAACAGCACCTAACACATAATCATGTGCACATGACATGATTTAGATCAATTATATTCTTTTTTTTTATCACTGAGGCTAATAAAATCGCAGTAAGTAGCATGCCAGGATTCCTCAAGGATTAGCAACTTTTTTTTTTTTTATAAAAAGAACTAATGTGCTACACTTTTTTTTTCGCAGACTGTGAACACTGATTTAGACTTCCTCAGCTCAATGCTTTTTAACAGTGACAGATGATTTGACTCATCTTTCCTCCTTTTGTAACTCAGTGCCTGCTTTCTGTGTCTGGTTTAGATTTTTTGTTTTATGGGCCGACTCATGGACCACCACCATGGTCTAATTGCTTCAGCATAACCTTTCACTCCTTTGGTCATGATTAGTTTTCCTACTACTTTATCATGTGGCTGACAAACAAGAGGGCCTGACATATTTGTGACTGCAGTTCATCTGTGTTTGTGATGTGATGAAGTGATGTCACTTGATTCTTCAGCAATGTTCAGCAACATTTTGTCTTGATAAGGAGCCCATACATACTTTATCCCATCTTAATATTTTAACATAATAATGAATGTGAAGATGATAAATCACAGTGCAAACATGCATAATAATGCAAATCAGAGATTTTCGAAAATGAATGAATGCAGAAAGTTTTGAGTGAGGAAACTACATAAAATACAGTTTGCACAGTATAAAAACCATAACGTCTATGGAATGTCCCCATAGACATGGAAACCAATGTGTGTGTGAGTGTGTGTATGCAGACTTTTTTTAGCACCTCCTTGTAAGAGCTAATATGTAATTTCTTTCTCACTTTGTCTCTCCTCACCATCTCTCTCTTGCTTTCTTTTTTCCCCCTCTTTTTCTTTCTTTTTTCACCACGTAGAATCCATGCAGCTGAGCCAGATCTGTTGGTTTATTCCACCTGCCAAGGATTATGTTATATGAGGACTGTCAGCGTCTCTTTGATGCAACTCTTGGATGGAGTGGAAGTCAACAGCAATGACTTCAACATGTGTTTAATCAGATGGTCGGCGTTTTGTGAACTGGAGCTGCTTTGTAGCTTTCAAACATGGATCAGCTTTTCTGAATTAAGGACTCTGGCTGTAAAACAAAAATTAAGTGCGGATACAAGCTTTCATTCACAGTGTAAGTCATGACGGTTGATAATGAAGCGAGTTAAACGTGCTCTGTGTTCTGGAGAATTTAAGGATTGCTTGTTTTTTTGGCCCCCACTGAAAAATGTTCTGCTGCCTAAGAGTCCTACATATGAATAACCTCAATGAGAGTGTATTACATGTATTTCTCTAAACAAATCCTACTTAACAGACAGGACTTGTCTTGTGCTTTGCTGTGTTATCTCAGAGAAAGGTATGCACGAAGATGGATTCTCACTGACGCAGAGCTATCTGTTAATATGATCGACTGCTTTCTTGAGCTGCAGGAGCGTTAAGAGGTCCACAATAGGATAGATGAGTTATCTGGCCATCTTCTGCTCTGTCCCGCTGCTCTCTTTTTTCTTTTTCTCATTGTCTCACAAGCTGTCGTGCAGCTTTCCCTCAGAAGGCCTTATGTTAGATCAGGTGTTGCTGAACTCTTTGAATATTTACACAGTTAGATGCTTTAGAGTAAAGGTCAGCTGGTGGGTCACAGGCAGGGCTGGATTGGTAATCGGGCATACCGGGCATTTTCCCGGTGGGCCGACTCACTTAAGAGGCCGACAGAATGTTTTTTTTTTGTTTGTTTTTTTTTCCTGAGGACCATCACGCAGGGACAGCGAGCAGCTAGTGGCCCATTGGTTTGTCTCCTGTATTGACAGTGTAAACATCCAATCACAATGCGCTATAAATGAAGTGATGAGGAGGGAGGGGGGGGGATGATAGAAATTAATACTTTTATTTAGCAAGGATGCTTTAAATTGATCAAAAGTGACGATAAAGATATTTTTAATGTTACAAGAAAATTCTATGTCAGATAAATGCTGTTCTTCTGAACTTTCTATTCATCAAAGAAACCTGAAAAAATTCTACTCAGCTGTTTTCAACATAATAATAATAATAATAAATGTTTTTTGAGCAGCAAATGAGAATATTTGAATGATTTCTGAAAGATCATGTGACTGGAGTAATGATGCTAAAAATTCAGCTTTGAAATCACAGGAATAAATTACAATTTAAAATATATTCAAATAGAAAGCAGTTATTTTAAATAGTAAGAATATTTCAGTTACCAATATTCTTCAAAATATTTTCATTTCAACAAAGAAATTCATATGTTTGGCATAGCATGAAGGTGCACAAATGCTTATCGAATTGTTATTTGGGGTAAACTATACCTTTAAGGTTATATCTCATAATATTCATGACTTCATTCTTATTATTTTTTTCAGATATGAGAAACATATTTTATTTTATTTACTTGTTACATTTTGTAGTCATTAAATCCTTTTTTTGTGTGTGTGTGTGTGTGTGTTTAGTCCCATTGTCATGTGAACACGGTTTTTTTTTTTCATATTAAACTGTAATATAAATATTTTGGATGATAAATTATTTCAATTCACTGGCAGGTGTAGACACTGAGTTTCTGTGATACTGTATTAATTATATTTCAATGTAGTACACACATTCTGTTTATCATCTACACAAAGCAAACATTTTCCATCTCAGACCAGCCCATTCTTCAGTTCATGGAAATTTCCGATATGAACAACTTATTCTCTGTTAATACTGCCACATGTTTTTATCGGCACTTAAACACCCTCTTTGTTTTCTGCAAAAAAGACTCTGTTTCCTAAAACATATTTTGCACCCTCATCCCTTCTGCACTCAAAAACATATTAACATTTTCACCCGGGTGCATATGGACATATTATAACCACTGCTAGAGAGAGAGAGCTGCCTGTGCATCTCCATTCAAGCAGACATGAAGCTGGAGCACTGACAGCAGCGTTCATAAGGTTTCAATATCTGAAAGGTGCCCCCCTCCTTCTCTATAGTGTCATGTAATACAAAACTGTGGGAGACTATAAAAATATTAGCATGTGAAACATTAAAACTAATTCCACTTTTCCTGGTCACATTAACACACCATATCTGGCTGCCTCCTCTTGACCTTTTGGTCTATTCGATACAATACTTTTCTTTTTTTCTTTTTTTTCCAAGAGAAATGGATAGACATGTTCTCTGAGGTGTGTGTGTGTCTAAGTATAAGACAAATGTGGGCAAGCATTGTAAAACAAAATCCTTACTCTGTTCTTAAAATCAATGAAATCTGATATTGACTGAGCTTCTCTTTGTATATAAGTACCATATTTGAAACTATATTTAAAATAGTTACTAATACAAGATGATATCATAAGGGTCTGTCTTTGAATATTGGTAAGGCCTGTGCCTGTGTTGTAATGTGTGTTTGTTTTTCAGCCAAATAAAAATCTAAATACTGGCCAAGTGAATGTAAATTGCTTTGGTCGTAGCTTTACATTCGAGAACAATTTCATGAAGGTACTAGACAGTCACCGGGCAGCTATTGGTGTGGTTTGGCCATGAGCCGACTGAGTGCGGACGTGTCTTTCACTTGTTCGTCATCAGTCAAAAGCTCATTTGTCCCGTCAGCCAGCCGTACAGAAGCAGACACCGCCAGTCTCTCTGTGAAGGCACTGATTGGCTGACGTGTGGGATGGAACGTCCTACTCCTCTCTGACTCCACATTCATTTCTCAGCCTGCAGAAAGGAAGCTCATTTATCTCCAGTGTCACTCCTTTTTTATTCCTTCATTTTCTTTGGCTCTGTTCATGCACATACAGCTTGTGAGTCACTCTAAGCCTTCATTCATTCAAATGTCAAAAAGATGCTATTTTAGAAAATGGTCACTGGTCATTAATAATCCTTAGAGATTAATCATTTCCGTAGAGGATTTACATGGTATGACTAATGAATAACTGAGTATGTACATGCACATTCATTTTCTACTTAGCTTAACAAAGTGATCATTTCCACATGTGCAGTGAGGACTGATAGCCTGAGATTTCATTCTTTTCAGTTTCATGAAATACTTGTCATGATAGATCATATTATAATCATAAAACATGTTTTTGTTAGTATTTGGTGGGTCATTTCTGTTATGCAGCACCTTACTGTGTTTATTTTGTCTACATGAGATTTTTTTTGTATTCTTTCTTTTTTGTATAATTTTATTTATTTTTTTTTTGTATTCTCCTCCTAATTCTGTATATATTTTGTATACATCAGTATACAAAATATATACAGAATTAGGATGATAATGCAATTCTATAAAAGCACCAATGGGAGTGGAAAATTCTGCACTTGATCAACTGACAGTGTGCAAATTAAAAATCAGGGACACAGTGGAAAATGGGTTAAAACCTGCTTTTTGGTGGCGTTAAATAATGGTACAAATACCAGTAGAATGACTACCGCAAACCTTAGTAAATCACAATACTCCTCGCAGAAATGTTGCATCTGAAAGGAAAAATCCAACAAATACATATGCAATAAGGTTAGTCTAAAAAATAACTGTGTTCACGCCTTTTCATCAATAACATTTCACTGTGTGTTTTTAGTAAATCCTTACAGTATTTTTCACATTGGCGCAAGCAGTTAGTAAATCTGGCCCATGGTGTCACACCAGCAGAGGTAGGAGAAATAGCTTGCCACAATAAATCTGCTCTGTATTCAATGTTATACTGACACATGGTGATAAGATGTTAGTGTGTTTGAAGTTTTTTTTTTCTACACCAAAACTGACATTAGAGCTTTTGGACGATGGGGTGAGAGAATCATCGGCACATCTGTAGGCCAGCGGAAATACCGAAATCTTGCATGCTTCTTTGATTGTTACATTTAAGATATCATGTGCGCTACCAGCGGTGCTGCTGCAAAGCATTAAGCTCAGTAACCGATCTCTTGTAAAATGCGCTTGGAAATACTATAGACATGGAACGCATGAGCATGAGGATTCCACACAGTTATCCTAGGAGATGATAAACAAAAGGATAAGGTGATATACTTTAAGTGATATATTGAGCACATGTGGAATTGCACAAAAAGAGAGAGAGAGAGTAGAGAGAATAAAAGAAGAAGGTTGGGGGTTGAAGACTGAGGCTTCACCTCTGATTTATTCTAATCCGTAAAGGTTAGTGTATCTAAGAACAGATCAGTTCGGTAGATCACATCACCCCACATCCGTTACACATTTGCTTCCCTCCCAAATCTTTTTACAAAAGGCTGAGAGGTGGAAAAGAGCTCCTGACTAAAAAAAAAAAGCAGTGGACAGATGAAGGACAGAAATGTCCAGCCTGGAAAGAGTCTTCCAGAAACAAAAGGAAAACCTCTAGCAGAGATTAATGTTCTCCTCTATATATTCCAATCTAGAATCCAGATCTGCTTGTCTTTTATGGCTTTCTGTGCATTCCTTTGGTATTGTACGCTCACGGAAATAGCTGCATCACTCTGTTCGGCAGGGCGTCGCAGTAACTGCAGGCAGTCCGTTTGGATCCGCTCGTGTCCAAGCAAAGCGGATCTGGCGACTTCATCTTCGCACAAACCTCAAGGACTGGGGTTCTTCAAATCTTTTGTGTTAACTTTTATGGAAAGTGTTTATGCAGGGTCAGGGACACCGCCTTACACTTCTCTTGTCCTCGGGCAGGGTTTTACACTGAGGTTGAGTGTTTTGTGCTCACAGAACATAAAAGCAATGTTCACAGCTGCAGAATATGGTTAACAGTCCTGTTTTGGAGAGCTTGAACCTCTTTGTTTTTATGTGCTTTGTTTTGTGACTTTTAAAAATGGCTTTAAATCTCAGGTTATTCTTTATTATCACCAAATCTTGGATTCAGTCTTTTTATCAACTTGTTTTCTTTCTGTTTGCACAGGTTTTGTATTGCTTTTTGTAAGTGATTGATCATAGGCCTCTCTGATCTGAGCTTATGCAACTCAGTTTTTGAGCGAAAAAAAAACAAACATTATTTGTGAAAAACTTAAGCAATGTTCACTCAAAAACACAAGCTCAGATCAATAAACCCTACAATCAGTTAGTTCTAAAAAATAAATACAAAACTTATTCTAATTGAAAGAAAACAAGTTAAAGATTGAATCTAGGTAATAATATGAAGAGTTCAGATGCAAAAGCCTCTAAGTGCCATGAAAATTTCTTCTAAAATGAGCATTTTTATCAGGCTCCTATGTGCAGGTTCAGTAATTTCACTTCAGTGGCAATGAATAGGTTCTTTTCATTGCCGTTAATGCGAAATAACTGAACATAAACATAGGTCCCTGAGAAAAAGAGCAAATTTTAGAAGAAAATTTCAGACGGCACTTAGAGGCTTTTGCATCTGAACTCTTCATACAGAGAATTTTATATTATAAAAACAAATTAATAACAAGAAATTTAGCAATTTTGGTAACACTCTAGTATCGGGACCAATTCTCACTACTAAATAGTTGCTTATTAGCACGCCTATTATTAACATATTGGCTGTTTATTAGTACTTATAAAGCACATGTTCTGCATTACCATATTCTTCATCCCTGCTTAACAACTACCTTACTAAAACAGCAAATTAGTAGTGTATTGAGGCAAAAGTCATAGTTAATGGTTTGTTAATAGCAAGAATTGGACCTTAAAATAAAACGTGACTGCAAAGTCCCTGAAAAAAGTACAAAAATTATCTAACATTATTTTAGAAGTTGTTAAACCCTGCTTGAGCAAAATAAATGAGTTTTATTCCAATGCAATAACATTAACTAGTATTAAATAGTACATGACGGTTAAAACAAGAGTGACACTTATTTAATTGTGTGCCTGAGCCTGTTTAGTCATCTCTATACTTTGGAGGGGTCAAGTCAAAGAGCTGTACCTTCAAAACCACAGTATATCCCATTCCCAGGTAAAGCACTGGCAGTGTGAGAGGAAGTGGACATTTGCTGTGTCCTGCTGAGTCCTCTGCAGTTAAACGACCAGTCTCCCACCAGGGGAAAGCACACCAAAAGGACAAACAAATCCAGGAGAAACATACAAATGCACTTGACATCCTAAGCAGAAAGACAAATAGAACATTAGTGAACAAGAACGTTTAGAAGTTCAAATGTGCATGTAAGACTAGTTTCCGTTGCATCGATTACTAAGTGTGTGTGTGTGTCTCTTGTGCTGTATTTAGTGTACTCTTCCCTGTGCCCGGGATAATATTGGACTCAGTAACTGATCCCATGATGGATGAGTATTGCATGAAATCCCACTTTCAGATGGACGCTAAAAAGTGTAAGATCATATTTATTCTTTTTGATAGGGCACCATTATGAGAAACAGTTTGACATATTTAGGGACATGTCAGAACATTTCCTTTGCATTCCTTTTTAGACTTTCCACTTCACATTTACACATTTTTTTCTTTGTCTTGTTTTCCAGCATACTTCCTTAAAACAGCTATTTTATTAAGAAGAAAAATTGCATAATGTAAGACCTGCATTAATGTTTTCCCGATATCTTGAATTGAATTCATTTTTCCCATTTAATGAATTTATTTGATTCATTACCCCAGTAGTAATTTTTGTAATCATTATTTTAACTATAAGTGGGATTTATGCTTTAAAAACAAAACTGTTTGCAGTTTATGTTATGGTGATGTTTTGTTTCATTTTTTTTTTTTTAGGGGGAATTCAACTATGTTTATTCAGTGAATCCCTTCTTGTAAATTATATGATCTTTGGGTTAAACCACTGTTACAGTTTCTTTCTGTAACTCTGAACAGACAACATAACCAATTCGTAATGCAGAGCTGCAGCCACATACCTGCTTGCAAACAGAGCTAAATCATATTCCCACCCCTGCTTCTCATTTTATGCCTCTTCTTAGGAAAGCTTCTTCTCACATGAAGCATTGTAATCTGGTGCTTTTGGTGCTGTGGCATGGTTAACATGAGGGTGTGAGATCTGAAATCTAAAAAGGACAATAGTACAGTCATGGGGAGCACAAGGGCAAAGCCGCAGTGAGAGTGAAGCAGAGGACTTGTGGAGACCTGTAAGGCCTCTATACCAAAAAAAGGACCCGTGTTCCAGGACCTCTCCTGCCAGTCTCCCATGGATTACCTTCCATGGGTTTATATGGATTAAATGTTCTTAAGAAGCGGTAAGACTATCCAACAAAGTGTTTGGAAGGCTTTAACATGTAAAGCTTTGAGCGAACTAAGGTTTCAAGGGCCAAATGATATCCAGTGAGAGCCATGTCAAGCCCTTTGGTTGCATAAGAAATGGCTTTTATGGACCGCTGCAATGGACCAAGAGAGCAAAAAAATCTGTTTATACAAAATGAATATGTGAAAATCATCCCAACAATAGCTCATCGTTCAAATCTTGAAGAAGACAAATACAGCTGAGCAACATTGAAAGAAATATAGATGTACTGAAAGGTCTGGTTACAATTATGGCCTTTCCAAGATGATGCCGTTTTGACAGTCAGAACCCCTCCTGGGACCTTCTGAAAGACACGTCCACCAGAGTGGAGGCTGGAGGGTGAGGTTGAGGAGCTTCATGCCATCTTCTAGCCACCTCCGGACCGTCATACTGCTCTAGAACATGTCAACTGCTTGTGTTTAAGTTCCCTCAAAAGAACAAGGATTCTGTGCCAGGCCACTCGTAAATAATCCCTCTCCATTGGGAAGCAGCTGAGGCAGGAAGAGCGGCTGAGTTTTGATACTTATTACAGATGCAGAAAATTTCATTTTGATAAAGCAGAACTGGGTTTAACGACCTCTCTGATCACAAGGGGAAAGCATCTCTGCACTGTCCATCTGATGTATTTATTAGCCATGTTTGTACATACAAGGTAATGGAGTTCAGCGTCTGTGGAGAAGAGGGATCGGCTCAGCCATCTGAACCACAGGTCTCGTCTACATGAATGAATAACTCTTTCTGCTGTTACAACAGAGCCTCTGGATGAGATTTGTAACGGTCAAGCTTGGAAATAGAAGGTTATGCATGTTTGGTCCTCAGGGCCAGCAGGTTGGGGTTTCTCGCACCAAGGTAACAGATGTGAGATGCACTGAACTTTGACAGATTTTTAGAGGGTGGAGACAATACTACAATCCCTGACGCTGGACTTTCATTAGCTTCTCACTGCTGGGTTACAAGCAGCCACCTAATTGGTTTGTTTTAAGAGTTTTGTCCTAATTATGACTCAGAATTGAATTATATAATTACAGTAAGACTACTTATGAAAAAATCATAATAAAAAATATACACTACAAAAAATGTTTAAAAGTTCAAAAGTTTAGGGTTAGTCAGATTTTTTTATTCAGGAAATATGTATTTATTTATTTATTTCATAAGAAATGTTTGTTGAATATGAATAAATTACAATTTTAAAATACATTGAAAAAGAACACACACACACACACACACACATATATATATATATATATAGAGAGAGAGAGAGAGAGAGAGGGAGAGAGAGAGAGAGAGAGAGAGAGAGAGCAATACTATTTCACAATATTACCATTTTTACTGTAGTTTGGATCAAATAAATGCACCCTGGTTGAGCATAGGTAACAAAAATAAATTAAAAATCGGTAACACTTTATTTTAAGGTGTCCTTTACACGTTACATGTGCTTACTATTATAATAACAATAAATTATGCATAAATACATGCAAGTAAACCTAAGCCAAATCCTAATACTAACCCTAACCATATAGTAAGTACATGTAGTTAATTAATATTACTCAGTACTTAAATGTATAATTACACTTTAACAAGGACACCTTAAAATAAAGTGTAACCCAAAAATCAAGCTGACTGCAAACATTTCAATGGTAGTGTATTTATTTATTTAATCATTCAATGTTTTATTTATTTATTTATTTTAGATCATTTTTCCCCACAAAATATTCACCATGACCTTTAACCTTTAGGTGAGGTAACTGATGTTGATGACCTGAAATAGATTTCATTTACTGAAAATGATATCAAGTAAATCCAATAGCTTTGGCAAGACTGTTTGAGTCCTGATGAAAGCAAGGAACATTCAAACATGTCGCTGCGTCTGTCTTGCGTCACCAATAGCTCAACTGGGTCAAGTTTGTTACAAGCCAGTGCAGTCAAGCATGACACACCAGAACAGTATCCTTTTTTCCTTTTTCCTTTTTCAACATGTGGTGCTTTTTGAAGTCACACAGGCTATTATATGCACTTTGCTTTTCCCATCAGTTCGTCCATTTAAAACCAAATCGATGCTTTTGTCATTCTCTACGGTCCAGTATACATTCAGAGTTTCCTCCAAAATAATAGCCCATATTTTCTGCAGTGATATAAAAATGGTTGAATTGGACCATTAAAAAGTTAGCTTGGACTATAAGAGCAGCCATTGAAGGTACGGGCCTGGAAGTGAATACACTTAGTGAATACAGTAATTGTAAAAAATGTGGATTGTCAAGCCTGAAAGGAGCCTATACCAGCATGGCAGTGGGTGGGAGGGGTTAAAAGATTTTATTATTTCCTTTGAAAAATTGATTCCAATTTATAAGACCACTCTCGCAAAGGTGTCATATACAATTCCCCTTTCTCTCTTCCTACTAAATCTTTCAGGCAGAAGCTTTTAAAACTTCAAATGCACCAATATCCTCTTACACATGTCATGGTATAGCCCTATATAGACTTTCCCTGGTCACTCAGTGTCTGAGACACCAACGTGTTTGGTGGAAATGAGGATTTTCCACTGAGGAAGAAACAGTAAAAGACTGCACTAGTGGTCTGGCTTTTCCATCACCTCTGCAGACGCTACCATCACATCAAGCATGGCTGACGGGCCGTCCACTGCATGGAGGCTGTTTCTTAAATGTGACCAGCTCTGTTGTCATTCATTACGAACACAAGCCGTCTGTCCTCCAGTTCTGCTGGGTCACTGCCAAGCTACTGCATTTAGTGTGAAGATTTGAAGATTCAAGAAACACTTTAGGCCATTACAATTATCAGTGTTGGGGAGTTACATGTAACAGTGTTACGTAATTTAATTACAAAGTAAATGTAACTAATATCAGTTATGTGTAATTAAATCAGTTACTTATGAAAATGTTAATGATTACAAAGGGGGTTACATCACAATATTTTCACACACACCCACATACAGATTTAATTAATTTCTTTCCCAAATTGCATTGACTGCTCTAAAATATGAGACACCAATGTTTCAGTCCACTGCATGGAGGCTGTTTCTTAAATTTGACCAGCTCTGTTGTCATTCATTACGAACACAAGCCGTCTGTCCTCCAGTTCTGCTGGGTCACTGCCAAGCTACTGCATTTAGTGTGAAGATTTGAAGATTCAAGAAATACTTTAGGCCATTACAATTATC
Organism: Sinocyclocheilus rhinocerous; assembly: GCF_001515625.1. Taxonomy (NCBI): domain Eukaryota; kingdom Metazoa; phylum Chordata; class Actinopteri; order Cypriniformes; family Cyprinidae; genus Sinocyclocheilus; species Sinocyclocheilus rhinocerous. Next base: position 462,752 of record NW_015642206.1, on the reverse strand, counting down.
AGTGTTGGGGAGTTACATGTAACAGTGTTACGTAATTTAATTACAAAATAAATGTAACTAATCCGTTACAGTTACTGAGAAAAATGTGCAATTGAAGTACAGCTACCTAAATGTTACCGATTACAAAGGGGTTACATCTGAATATTTTCTGTAAAAAGCTAGGATATGTTGAATGATATTAATTTGTTACTTTGCCTGTTTTTGATGTGCACAATGCCTCCTGCCATTGAAAGGTCGTTTGGTAAAGCAATGCTATTCTGATGCTTTTGATTGGTAATCTTGTTTGAATTTGCAGTGCCAATTTTCATCAATCCACACTGCGACTGAAAGCTTTAAGCTACAACCTGTCTGAAAGTTGACTAGCTGATTAACAGATAAAACATTTGTTCGAAATTTAGAAAAATAAATAAAAATTAATTGAAAAAGTTACACTACTTATAACATTTTAAACAAGGTAACTTGTAATCTGTAACCTATTAGATATCCAAATTAACCTTCCCTCTAAAGGGTGCTATTTGTACCTCAGTGGTACATATTACTACTACAGCTTTTGTACCTTTTTTCTGAGAGTGTATGATGAAATTGGATGGGAACCAGAGAAAACAGCATCTTGGACACTGTACTAAATTTCTCTTATTGTGTTTCACGCAAAGTCATACAGGTTTAGTGTGATATGAGGGTGAATAAATTATTTTCTTTTGTTTTGTTTATATGTGTGTATTGTGGTAAACTATCACTTGAAGATAATGCTTCTTTCTTAGTTTCACAGAAAGGGTTGGTCTTTATGAAGAGCATTAGTGAAAGGGGCGCACAGAAACAGGTATGTGCTGAAGTACCTTTTTCCACGTGATGAGTGACAGAATGAAGCTGGCACTTGGCCATTTCTGTCTCTTATTCATAGCCATGCTCTCATCAAACAGAGTGATCCACCCCATTTCCTTTAAGAATCAACAGCACTTAAACCTGTGAATTAGTTTGCTGGATGTTTCTATTATAAGCAGGACTAGATATGACAGATTGTTTACTGCCATTGGCAAAGAGAGCTCATTTGAATCCAATTAGTTTGTGTGGATTTAAAGCTTGAACACACCCTTTATTTTCCTAATCACTGTCATGAATCAAGTGACAGCGAATTGCAACAGAGCAAACAGAAGAGATGTATTGTGTATGGGTTGATACAATTTCCTAACATGACGTTATTGTAAAGTGCAGTAATTATAACGGCAAACATATATGTGCTGTTTAAGCATATAACCTGTGGGTGTGGGACTAATAATGATGGTTTTGAACGTTGCCTCATGGGGTCATATTTGGTGCAGCGGATATAAATCTTTCACTCTGTTACTGTAATGTGTGCAGGAAGTCTTACATTTGGCTGCCGCTAGCAGCTGAGCTGCACATGTTAGACCCCATGCTTTTCAATGGGCCTCTTAATAGATTTCTGAGGAGAAAAATACTTCACAATATACTTAATTATCATATTATCATCTTTGAACAAAACACTCACTACTAAGGGCACATTTGTATTCCTGTAAAGCAGTAATGGTAATGTCCTAATCTTGCAATTGTTCAGCAAGGAGCGCTGCACACAGTTCATTTTTAAAGGGGTGATATAATTTTTTCCCTCTAAGAAAACATGAGGTTTTTCTCATAGATTTCAGCAGAACGCCTTTGATCAAGTGATAGCCATGCTCCAAAAGCTGTTTTGCAGGTGAGAGTATTTTAAGACTCGTCAATTTTCTATAATGAGCTCTAAGACATAAATCATTTGCTACCACACATTCAAACCAACCTTAAAGTGACAACACCAAGAAATGTAGACGTCCCTGTGTGATTGATCATATTTTGTATCAGACTCTAGTAACCCTTAATGTGAGGGATAAACTATTTTCTGGAAATACAGAGCATGCACAGAGGTAAGAACATATTCTCAGTGTATTAACAACTTTAAAAAGGTTTTGGTTAAAATAATTTTTTAATAAAAATTATTTTTAAATATATTTTTAAATATACTTAATTTTTAAATGAAATATATATATATATTTTGTCGCATCTGGTGTAGACACGGTGCGAGTCTTCAGGCATTTTTTGACTTTTCG